>NW_026712299.1:17765946-17901251 GCF_030504385.1 Musca domestica
TATGAGCATTTTAAAATAGGCTATAAAGAAACTGCAATCAAAACGATGCTAAAAACCCCGAAATGTCAATATTTAAGGAGTTATGAGCATTTTAAAATACCCTATTTTTCCTCTTTAATATCTGCAATCAAAACGATGCTAAAAACCCGAAATGTCAATATTAAGGAGTTATGAGCATTTTAAAATACCCTATTTTTCCTCTTTATATCTGCAATCAAAGCGATGCTAAAAACCCGAAATGTCAATATTTAAGGAGTTATGAGCATTTTAAAATAGGCTATTAAAGAAACTGCAATCAAAACGATGCTAAAAACCCCGAAATGTCAATATTTAAGGAGTTATGAGCATTTTAAAATAGACTATAAGAAACTGCAATCAAAAACGATGCTAAAAACCCCGAAATGTCAATATTTAAGGAGTTATGAGCATTTTAAAATACCCTATTTTTCTCTTTAAATATCTGCAATCAAAACGATGCTAAAAACCCCGAAATGTCAATATTTAAGGAGTTATGAGCGTTTTAAAATAGGCTATAAAGAAACTGCAATCAAAACGATGCTAAAAACCGAAATGTCAATATTAAGGAGTTATGAGCATTTTAAAATACCCTATTTTTCTCTTTAAATATGCAATCAAAACGATGCTAAAAACCCGAAATGTCAATATTTAAGGAGTTATGAGCGTTTTAAAATAGCTATAAAGAAACTGCAATCAAAACGATGCTAAAAACCCCGAAATGTCAATATTTAAGGAGTTATGAGCATTTTAAAATACCCTATTTTCCTCTTTAAATATCTGCAATCAAAACGATGCTAAAAACCCCGAAATGTCAATATTTAAGGAGTTATGAGCGTTTTAAAAAGGCTATAAAGAAACTGCAATCAAAGCGATGCTAAAAACCCCGAAATGTCAATATTTAAGGAGTTATGAGCATTTTAAATACCCTATTTTCCTCTTTAAATATCTGCAATCAAAACGATGCTAAAAACCCCGAAATGTCAATATTTAAGGAGTTATGAGCGTTTTAAAATAGGCTATAAAGAAACTGCAATCAAAGCGATGCTAAAAACCCCGAAATGTCAATATTTAAGGAGTTATGAGCATTTTAAAATACCCTATTTTTCCTCTTTAAATATCTGCAATCAAAACGATGCTAAAAACCCCGAAATGTCAATATTTAAGGAGTTATGAGCGTTTTAAAATAGGCTATAAAGAAACTGCAATCAAAACGATGCTAAAAACCCCGAAATGTCAATATTTAAGGAGTTATGAGCATTTAAAATACCCTATTTTTCCTCTTTAAATATCTGCAATCAAAACGATGCTAAAAACCCGAAATGTCAATATTTAAGGAGTTATGAGCGTTTAAAATAGGCTATAAAGAAACTGCAATCAAAGCGATGCTAAAACCCCGAAATGTCAATATTAAGGAGTTATGAGCATTTTAAAATACCCTATTTTTCCTCTTTAAATATCTGCAATCAAAACGATGCTAAAAAACCCCGAAATGTCAATATTTAAGGAGTTATGAGCATTTTAAAATACCTATTTTCCTCTTTAAATATCTGCAATCAAAAACGATGCTAAAAAACCCGAAATGTCAATATTTAAGGAGTTATGAGATTTTAAAATAGGCTATAAAGGAAACTGCAATCAAAGCGATGCTAAAAACCCCGAAATGTCAATATTTAAGGAGTTATGAGCATTTTAAAATAGTTTCCTCTTTAATATCTGCAATCAAAACGATGCTAAAAACCCCGAAATGTCAATATTTAAGGAGTTATGAGCATTTTAAAATACCCTATTTTTCCTCTTTAAATATCTGCAATCAAAACGATGCTAAAAACCCCGAAATGTCAATATTTAAGGAGTTATGAGCGTTTTAAAATAGGCTATAAAGAAACTGCAATCAAAGCGATGCTAAAAACCCCGAAATGTCAATATTTAAGGAGTTATGAGCATTTTAAAATACCCTATTTTTCCTCTTAAATATCTGCAATCAAAACGATGCTAAAAACCCCGAAATGTCAATATTTAAGGAGTTATGAGCATTTTAAAATACCTATTTTTCCTTTAAATATCTGCAATCAAAACGATGCTAAAAACCCCGAAATGTCAATATTTAAGGAGTTATGAGCGTTTTAAATAGGCTATAAAGAAACTGCAATCAAAACGATGCTAAAAACCCCGAAATGTCAAATTTAAGGAGTTATGAGCGTTTTAAAATAGGCTATAAAGAAACTGCAATCAAAGCGATGCTAAAAACCCCGAAATGTCAATATTAAGGAGTTATGAGCATTTTAAAATACCCTATTTTTCCTCTTTAAATATCTGCAATCAAAACGATGCTAAAAAACCCGAAATGTCAATATTTAAGGAGTTATGAGCATTTTAAAATACCCTATTTTTCTTTAAATATCTGCAATCAAAACGATGCTAAAAACCCCGAAATGTCAATATTTAAGGAGTTATGAGCGTTTTAAAATAGGCTATAAAGAAACTGCAATCAAAGCGATGCTAAAAACCCGAAATGTCAATATTTAAGGAGTTATGAGCATTTTAAAATACCCTATTTTTCCTCTTTAAATATCTGCAATCAAAACGATGCTAAAAACCCCGAAATGTCAATATTTAAGGAGTTATGAGCATTTAAAATACCTATTTTTCCTCTTTAAATATCTGCAATCAAAACGATGCTAAAAACCCCGAAATGTCAATATTTAAGGAGTTATGAGCGTTTTAAAATAGGCTATAAAGAAAAACTGCAATCAAAACGATGCTAAAAACCCCGAAATGTCAATATTTAAGGAGTTATGAGCGTTTTTAAAATAGGCTATAAAGAAACTGCAATCAAAGCGATGCTAAAAAACCCGAAATGTCAATATTTAAGGAGTTATGAGCATTTTAAAATACCCTATTTTTCCTCTTTAAATATCTGCAATCAAAACGATGCTAAAAACCCCGAAATGTCAATATTAAAGGAGTTATGAGCGTTTAAAAATAGCTATAAAGAAACGCAATTCAAAGCATACCCTAGTTTTCCCTTTAAATATCTGCAATCAAAACGATGCTAAAAACCCCGAATGTCAATATTTAGGAGTTATGAGCGTTTTAAAATAGGCTATAAAGAAACTGCAATCAAAACGATGCTAAAAACCCCGAAATGTCAATATTTAAGGAGTTATGAGCATTTTAAATACCCTATTTTTCCTCTTTAATATCTGCAATCAAAACGATGCTAAAAACCCCGAAATGTCAATATTAAGGAGTTATGAGCGTTTTAAAATAGGCTATAAAAAACTGCAATCAAAACGATGCTAAAAACCCCGAAATGTCAATATTAAGGAGTTATGAGCATTTTAAAATACCCTATTTTTCCTCTTTAAATATCTGCAATCAAAACGATGCTAAAAACCCGAAATGTCAATATTAAGGAGTTATGAGCGTTTTAAAATAGGCTATAAAGAAACTGCAATCAAAGCGATGCTAAAAACCCCGAAATGTCAATATTTAAGGAGTTATGAGCATTTTAAAATACCCTATTTTTCCTCTTTAAATATCTGCAATCAAAACGATGCTAAAAACCCGAAATGTCAATATTTAAGGAGTTATGAGCGTTTTAAAATAGGCTATAAAGAAACTGCAATCAAAGCGATGCTAAAAACCCCGACCGAATGTCAATATTTAAGGAGTTATGAGCGTTTTAAATAGACTATAAAGAAACTGCAATCAAACGATGTTAAAAACCCCGAAATGTCAATATTTAAGGAGTTATGAGCATTTAAAATACCCTATTTTTCCTCTTTAAATATCTGCAATCAAAACGATGCTAAAAAACCCCGAAATGTCAATATTAAGGAGTTATGAGCGTTTTAAAATAGGCTATAAGAAAACTGCAATCAAAACGATGCTAAAAACCCCGAAATGTCAATATTTAAGGAGTTATGAGCATTTTAAATACCCTATTTTTCCTCTTAAATATCTGCAATCAAAACGATGCTAAAAACCCGAAATGTCAATATTTAAGGAGTTATGAGCGTTTTAAAATAGGCTATAAAGAACTGCAATCAAAACGATGCTAAAAACCCCGAAATGTCAATATTTAAGGAGTTATGAGCATTTTAAAATACCCTATTTTCCTCTTTAAATATCTGCAATCAAAACGATGCTAAAAACCCCGAAATGTCAATATTTAAGGAGTTATGAGCGTTTAAAATAGGCTATAAAGAAACTGCAATCAAAACGATGCTAAAAACCCCGAAATGTCAATATTTAAGGAGTTATGAGCATTTAAAATACCCTATTTTTCTCTTTAAATATCTGCAATCAAAACGATGCTAAAAACCCGAAATGTCAATATTTAAGGAGTTATGAGCGTTTTAAAATAGGCTATAAAGAAACTGCAATCAAAACGATGCTAAAAACCCCGAAATGTCAATATTTAAGGAGTTATGAGCATTTTAAATACCCTATTTTCCTCTTTAAATATCTGCAATCAAAACGATGCTAAAAACCCCGAAATGTCAATATTTAAGGAGTTATGAGCGTTTTAAATAGGCTATAAAGAAACTGCAATCAAAACGATGCTAAAAACCCCGAAATGTCAATATTTAAGGAGTTATGAGCATTTTAAAATACCCTATTTTCCTCTTTAAATATTTGCAATCAAAACGATGCTAAAAACCCCGAAATGTCAATATTAAGGAGTTATGAGCGTTTTAAAATAGGCTATAAAGAAACTGCAATCAAAGCGATGCTAAAAACCCCGAAATGTCAATATTTAAGGAGTTATGAGCATTTTAAAATAACCTATTTTCCTCTTTAAATATCTGCAATCAAAACGATGCTAAAAACCCGAAATGTCAATATTTAAGGAGTTATGAGCATTTTAAAATACCCTATTTTCCTCTTTAAAATCTGCAATCAAAACGATGCTAAAAACCCGAAATGTCAATATTAAGGAGTTATGAGCTTTTAAAATAGGCTATAAAGAAACTGCAATCAAAGCGATGCTAAAAACCCCGAAATGTCAATATTTAAGGAGTTATGAGCATTTTTAAAATACCCATTTTTTCCTCTTTAAATATCTGCAATCAAAACGATGCTAAAAACCCCGAAATGTCAATATTTAAGGAGTTATGAGCATTTTAAAATACCTATTTTCCTCTTTAAATATCTGCAATCAAAACGATGCTAAAACCCCGAAATGTCAATATTTAAGGAGTTATGAGCATTTTAAAATAGGCTATAAAGAAACTGCAATCAAAACGATGCTAAAAACCCCGAAATGTCATATTTAAGGAGTTATGAGCATTTTAAAATACCCTATTTTTCCTCTTTAAATATCTGCAATCAAAACGATGCTAAAAACCCCGAAATGTCAATATTTAAGGAGTATGAGCATTTTAAAATACCTATTTTTCCTCTTTAAATATCTGCAATCAAAACGATGCTAAAAACCCCGAAATGTCAATATTTAAGGAGTTATGAGCGTTTTAAATAGGCTATAAAGAAACTGCAATCAAAGCGATGCTAAAAACCCGAAATGTCAATTTAAGGAGTATGAGCGTTTTAAAATACCCTATTTTTCTCTTTAAATATCTGCAATCAAAACGATGCTAAAAACCCCGAAATGTCAATATTAAGGAGTTATGAGCATTTTAAAATACCCTATTTTCCTCTTTAAATATCTGCAATCAAAACGATGCTAAAAACCCCGAAATGTCAATATTTAAGGAGTTATGAGCGTTTTAAAAATAGGCTATAAAGAAAACTGCAATCAAAGCGATGCTAAAAACCCGAAATGTCAATATTTAAGGAGTTATGAGCATTTTAAATATAGCTATAAAGAAACTGCAATCAAAACGATGCTAAAAACCCGAATGTCAATATTTAAGGAGTTATGAGCATTTAAAATACCTATTTTTCCTCTTTAAATATCTGCAATCAAAACGATGCTAAAAACCCCGAAATGTCAATATTTAAGGAGTTATGAGCGTTTTAAAAATAGGCTATAAAGAAATGCAATCAAAGCATACCTATTTTTCCTTTTAATATCTGCAAATCAAAACGATGCTAAAAACCCCGAAATGTCAATATTAAGGAGTTATGAGCATTTAAATAGGCTACAATTATATTGCAATCAAAACGATGCTAAAAACCCCGAAATGTCAATATTTAAGGAGTTATGAGCGTTTTAAATAGGCTATAAAGAAACTGCAATCAAAACGATGCTAAAAACCCCGAAATGTCAATATTTAAGGAGTTATGAGCATTTTAAAATACCCTATTTTCTCTTTAAATATCTGCAATCAAAACGATGCTAAAAACCCGAAATGTCAATATTTAAGGAGTTTGAGCATTTTAAAATAGCTATAAAGGAACTGCAATCAAAGCGATGCTAAAAACCCCGAAATGTCAATATTTAAGGAGTATGAACATTTTAAAATACCCTATTTTCCTCTTTAATATCTGCAATCAAAACGAGCTAAAACCCCGAAATGTCAATATTTAAGGAGTTATGAGCATTTTAAAATAGTCTATAAAGGAACTGCAATCAAAGCGATGCTAAAAACCCCGAAATGTCAATATTTAGGAGGTTTTTCCTCTTTAAATATCTGCAATCAAAACGATGCTAAAAAACCCCGAAATGTCAATATTTAAGGAGTTATGAACATTTTAAAATACCCTATTTTTCCTCTTTACATATCTGCAATCAAAACGATGCTAAAAAACCCCGAAATGTCAATATTTAAGGAGTTATGAGCGTTTTAAAATAGGCTATAAAGGATCTGCAATCAAAGCGATGCTAAAACCCCGAAATGTCAATATTTAAGGAGTTACGAGCATTTAAAATACCCTATTTTTCCTCTTTAAATATCTGCAATCAAAACGATGCTAAAAACCCCGAAATGTCAATATTTAAGAGTTATGAACATTTTAAAATACCCTATTTTTCCTCTTTAAATATCTGCAATCAAAACGATGCTAAAAACCCCGAAATGTCAATATTTAAGGAGTTATGAGCGTTTTAAAATAGGCTATAAAGAAACTGCAATCAAAGCGATGCTAAAAACCCCGAAATGTCAATATTTAAGGAGTTACGAGCATTTTAAAATACCCTATTTTTCCTCTTTAAATATCTGCAATCAAACAATGCTAAAAACCCCGAAATGTCAATATTTAAGAGTTATGAGCATTTTAAAATACCCTATTTTTCCTCTTTAAATATCTGCAATCAAAACGATGCTAAAAACCCCGAAATGTCAATATTTAAGGAGTTATGAGCGTTTTAAAATAGGCTATAAAGAAACTGCAATCAAAGCGGTGCTAAAACCCCGAAATGTCAATATTTAAGGAGTTATGAGCGTTTTAAAATAGGCTATAAAGAAACTGCAATCAAAGCGATGCTAAAAACCCCGAAATGTCAATATCTAAGGAGTTATGAGCATTTTAAAATACCCTATTTTTCCTCTTAAATATCTGCAATCAAAACGATGCTAAAAACCCCGAAATTGTCAATATTTAAGGACGTTATGAGCGTTTTAAAAATAGGCTATAAAGAAACTGCAATCACAAGCATACCCTATTTTTCCTCTTAAATATCTGCATCAAAACGATGCTAAAAACCCCCGAATGTCAATATTTAAGGAGTTATGAGCATTTTAAAATAGGCTATAAAGAAACTGCAATCAAAGCGATGCTAAAAACCCCGAAATGTCAATATTTGATGAGTTATGAGCATTTTAAAATACCCTATTTTCCTCTTTAAATATCTGCAATCAAAACGATGCTAAAAACCCCGAAGATGTCAATATTTAAGGAGTTATGAGCGTTTTAAAATAGGCTATAAAGAAACTGCAATCAAAGCGATGCTAAAACCCCGAATATCAATATTTAAGCAGTTTGTGAGCGTTTTAAAATAGGCTATAAAGAAACTGCAGTCAAAACGATGCTAACAAACCCCGAAATGTCAATATTTAAAGAGTTACGAGCGTTTTAAAATAGGCTATAAAGAAACTGCAATCAAAGCGATGCTAAAAAACCCCGGAAATGTCAATATTTGAGGAGTTATGAGCATTTTAAAATACCCTATTTTTCTCTTTAAATATCTGCAATCAAAACGATGCTAAAAAACCCCGAAATGTCAATATTTAAGGAGTTATGAACATTTTAAAATACCCTATTTTTCCTCTTTAAATATCTGCAATCAAAACGATGCTAAAAACCCCGAAATGTCAATATTAAGGAGTTATGAGCGTTTTAAAATAGGCTATAAAGGAACTGCAATCAAAGCGATGCTAAAACCCCGAAATGTCAATATTAAGGAGTTATGACATTTTAAAATACCCTATTTTCCTCTTTAAATATCTGCAATCAAAACGATGCTAAAAACCCCGAAATGTCAATATTTAAGGAGTTATGAGCGTTTTAAAATAGGCTATAAAGGAACTGCAATCAAAGCGATGCTAAAAACCCGAATGTCATATTTAAGGAGTTTTTCCTCTTTAAATATCTGCAATAAAAACGATGCTAAAAACCCCAAATGTCAATATTTAAGGAGTTATGAACATTTAAAATACCCTATTTTCCTCTTTAAATATCTGCATCAAACGATGCTAAAAACCCCCGAAATGTCAATATTTAAGGAGTTATGAGCGTTTAAAATAGGCTATAAGGAACTGCAATCAAAGCGATGCTATAAAACCCCGAAATGTCAATATTTAAGGAGTACGAGCATTTTAAAAGACCCTATTTTTCCTCTTTAAATATCTGCAATCAAAACGATGCTAAAACCCCGAAAATGTCAATATTTAAGGAGTTATGAGCATTTAAATACCCTAGTTTTCCTCTTTAATATCTGCAATCAAAACGATGGCTAAAACCCCGAAATGTCAAATTTAAGGAGGTTATGAGCGTTTTAAAATAGGCTATAAAGAAACTGCAATCAAAGCGATGCTAAAAACCCCGAATGTCAATATTGAGGAGTTATGAGCATTTTTAAAATACCCTATTTTTCCTCTTTAAATATCTGCAATCAAAACGATGCTAAAAACCCCGAAATGTCAATATTTAAGGAGTTATGAACATTTTAAAATACCCTATTTTTCCTCTTTAAATATCTGCAATCAAAACGATGCTAAAAACCCCGAAATGTCAATATTTAAGGAGTTATGAGATTTTTAAAATAGGCTATAAAGGAACTGCAATCAAAGCGATGCTAAAAACCCCGAAATGTCAATATTTAAGGAGTTACGAGCATTTTAAAATACCCTGTTTTTCCTCTTTAAATATCTGCAATCAAAACGATGCTAAAAACCCCGAAATGTCAATATTTAAGGAGTTATGAGCATTTTAAAATACCCTATTTTTCCTCTTTAAATATCTGCAATCAAAACGATGCTAAAAACCCCGAAATGTCAATATTTAAGGAGTTATGAGATTTTTAAAATAGGCTATAAAGGAACTGCAATCAAAGCGATGCTAAAAACCCCGAAATGTCAATATTAAGGAGTTACGAGCATTTTAAAATACCCTGTTTTTCCTCTTTAAATATCTGCAATCAAAACGATGCTAAAAACCCCGAAATGTCAATATTTAAGGAGTTATGAACATTTTAAAATACCCTATTTTTCCTCTTTAAATATCTGCAATCAAAACGATGCTAAAAACCCCGAAATGTCAATATTTAAGGAGTTATGAGCGTTTTAAAATAGGCTATAAAGAACTGCAATCAAAGCGATGCTAAAAACCCCGAAATGTCAATATTTAAGGAGTTACGAGCATTTTAAAATACCCTATTTTTCCTCTTTAAATATCTGCAATCAAAACAATGCTAAAACCCCGAAATGTCAATATTTAAGGAGTTATGAGCATTTTAAAATACCCTATTTTTCCTCTTTAAATATCTGCAATCAAAACGATGCTAAAAACCCCGAAATGTCAATATTTAAGGAGTTATGAGCGTTTTAAAATAGGCTATAAAGAAACTGCAATCAAAGCGGTGCTAAAAACCCCGAAATGTCAATATTTAAGGAGTTATGAGCGTTTTAAAATAGGCTATAAAGAAACTGCAATCAAAGCGATGCTAAAAACCCCGAAATGTCAATATCTAAGGAGTTATGAGCATTTTAAAATACCCTATTTTCCTCTTTAAAATATCTGCAATCAAAACGATGCTAAAAACCCCGAAATGTCAATATTTAAGGAGTTATGAGCGTTTTAAAAATAGGCTATAAAGAAACTGCAATCAAAGCATACCCTATTTTTCCTCTTTAAATATCTGCAATCAAAACGATGCTAAAAACCCCGAAATGTCAATATTTAAAGAGTTATGAGCATTTTAAAATAGGCTACAAAGAAATTGCAATCAAAACGATGCTAAAAACCCCGAATGTCAATATTTAAGGAGTTATGAGCGTTTAAAATAGGCTATAAAGAAACTGCAATCAAAACGATGCTAAAACCCCGAAATGTCAATATATAAGGAGTTATGAGCATTTTAAAATACCCTATTTTTCCTCTATAAATATCTGCAATCAAAACGATGCTAAAAACCCCGAAATGTCAATATTTAAGGAGTTATGAGCATTTTAAAATAGGCTATAAAGGAACTGCAATCAAAGCGATGCTAAAAACCCCGAAATGTCAATATTTAAGGAGTTATGAACATTTTAAAATACCCTATTTTTCCTCTTTAAATATCTGCAATCAAAACGATGCTAAAAACCCCGAAATGTCAATATTTAAGGAGTTATGAGCATTTTAAAATAGGCTATAAAGGAACTGCAATCAAAGCGATGCTAAAAACCCCGAAATGTCAATATTTAAGGAGTTTTTCCTCTTTAAATATCTGCAATCAAAACGATGCTAAAAAACCCCGAAATGTCAATATTTAAGGAGTTATGAACATTTTAAAATACCCTATTTTTCCTCTTTAAATATCTGCAATCAAAACGATGCTAAAAACCCCGAAATGTCAATATTTAAGCAGTTGTGAGCGTTTTAAAATAGGCTATAAAGAAACTGCAGTCAAAACGATGCTAAAAACCCCGAAATGTCAATATTTAAAGAGTTATGAGCGTTTTAAAATAGGCTATAAAGAAACTGCAATCAAAGCGATGCTAAAAACCCCGAAATGTCAATATTTGAGGAGTTATGAGCATTTTAAAATACCCTATTTTTCCTCTTTAAATATCTGCAATCAAAACGATGCTAAAAACCACGAAATGTCAATATTTAAGGAGTTATGAACATTTTAAAATACCCTATTTTTCCTCTTTAAATATCTGCAATCAAAACGATGCTAAAAACCCCGAAATGTCAATATTTAAGGAGTTATGAGCGTTTTAAAATAGGCTATAAAGAAACTGCAATCAAAGCGGTGCTAAAAACCCCGAAATGTCAATATTTAAGGAGTTATGAGCGTTTTAAAATAGGCTATAAAGAAACTGCAATCAAAGCGATGCTAAAAACCCCGAAATGTCAATATCTAAGGAGTTATGAGCATTTTAAAATACCCTATTTTTCCTCTTTAAATATCTGCAATCAAAACGATGCTAAAAACCCCGAAATGTCATATTTAAGGAGTTATGAGCGTTTTAAAAATAGGCTATAAAGAAACTGCAATCAAAGCATACCCTATTTTTCCTCTTTAAATATCTGCAATCAAAACGATGCTAAAAAACCCCGAAATGTCAATATTTAAAGAGTTATGAGCATTTTTAAAAATAGGCTACAAAGAAATTGCAATCAAAACGATGCTAAAAACCCCGAAATGTCAATATTTAAGGAGTTATGAGCGTTTTAAAATAGGCTATAAAGAAACTGCAATCAAAACGATGCTAAAAACCCCGAAATGTCAATATATAAGGAGTTATGAGCATTTTAAAATACCCTATTTTTCCTCTATAAATATCTGCAATCAAAACGATGCTAAAAACCCCGAAATGTCAATATTTAAGGAGTTATGAGCATTTTAAAATAGGCTATAAGGAACTGCAATCAAAGCGATGCTAAAACACCGAAATGTCAATATTTAAGGAGTTATGAACATTTTAAAATACCCTATTTTCCTCTTTAAATATCTGCAATCAAAACGATGCTAAAAACCCCGAAATGTCAATATTTAAGGAGTTATGAGCATTTTAAAATAGGCTATAAAGGAACTGCAATCAAGCGATGCTAAAAACCCCGAAATGTCAATATTTAAGGAGTTTTTCCTCTTTAAATATCTGCAATCAAAACGATGCTAAAAAAACCCGAAATGTCAATATTTAAGGAGTTATGAACATTTTAAAATACCCTATTTTTCCTCTTTAAATATCTGCAATCAAAACGATGCTAAAACCCCGAAATGTCAATATTTAAGCAGTTGTGAGCGTTTTAAATAGGCTATAAAGAAACTGCAGTCAAAACGATGCTAAAAACCCCGAAATGTCAATATTTAAAGAGTTATGAGCGTTTTAAAATAGGCTATAAAGAAACTGCAATCAAAGCGATGCTAAAAACCCCGAAATGTCAATATTTGAGGAGTTATGAGCATTTTAAAATACCCTATTTTTCCTCTTTAAATATCTGCAATCAAAACGATGCTAAAAACCACGAAATGTCAATATTTAAGGAGTTATGAACATTTTAAAATACCCTATTTTTTCCTCTTTAAATATCTGCAATCAAAACGATGCTAAAAACCCCGAAATGTCAATATTTAAGGAGTTATGAGCGTTTTAAAATAGGCTATAAAGGAACTGCAATCAAAGCGATGCTAAAAACCCCGAAATGTCAATATTTAAGGAGTTATGAACATTTTTAAAATACCCTATTTTTCCTCTTTAAATATCTGCAATCAAAACGATGCTAAAAACCCCGAAATGTCAATATTTAAGGAGTTATGAGCGTTTTAAAATAGGCTATAAAGGAACTGCAATCAAAGCGATGCTAAAAACCCCGAAATGTCAATATTTAAGGAGTTTTTCCTCTTTAAATATCTGCAATCAAAACGATGCTAAAAACCCCGAAATGTCAATATTTAAGGAGTTATGAACATTTTAAAATACCCTATTTTTCCTCTTTAAATATCTGCAATCAAAACGATGCTAAAAACCCCGAAATGTCAATATTTAAGGAGTTATGAGCGTTTTAAAATAGGCTATAAAGGAACTGCAATCAAAGCGATGCTAAAACCCCGAAATGTCAATATTTAAGGAGTTACGAGCATTTTAAAATACCCTATTTTTCCTCTTTAAATATCTGCAATCAAAACGATGCTAAAAACCCCGAAATGTCAATATTTAAGGAGTTATGAGCATTTTAAAATACCCTATTTTTCCTCTTTAAATATCTGCAATCAAAACGATGCTAAAAACCCCGAAATGTCAATATTTAAGGAGTTATGAGCGTTTTAAAATAGGCTATAAAGAAACTGCAATCAAAGCGATGCTAAAAACCCCGAAATGTCAATATTTAAGGAGTTACGAGCATTTTAAAATACCCTATTTTTCCTCTTTAAATATCTGCAATCAAAACAATGCTAAAAACCCCGAAATGTCAATATTTAAGGAGTTATGAGCATTTTAAAATACCCTATTTTTCCTCTTTAAATATCTGCAATCAAAACGATGCTAAAAACCCCGAAATGTCAATATTTAAGGAGTTATGAGCGTTTTAAAATAGGCTATAAAGAAACTGCAATCAAAGCGGTGCTAAAAACCCCGAAATGTCAATATTTAAGGAGTTATGAGCGTTTTAAAATAGGCTATAAAGAAACTGCAATCAAAGCGATGCTAAAAACCCCGAAATGTCAATATTTGAGGAGTTATGAGCATTTTAAAATACCCTATTTTTCCTCTTTAAATGTCTGCAATCAAAACGATGCTAAAAACCCCGAAATGTCAATATTTAAGGAGTTATGAACATTTTAAAATACCCTATTTTTCCTCTTTAAATATCTGCAATCAAAACGATGCTAAAAACCCCGAAATGTAATGAACGAAAGGAACTGCAATCAAAGCGATGCTAAAAGCCCCGAAATGTCAATATTTAAGGAGTTACGAGCATTTTAAAATACCCTATTTTTCCTCTTTAAATATCTGCAATCAAAACGATGCTAAAAACCCCGAAATGTCAATATTTAAGGAGTTATGAGCATTTTAAAATACCCTATTTTCCTCTTTAAATATCTGCAATCAAAACGATGCTAAAAACCCCGAAATGTCAATATTTAAGGAGTTATGAGCGTTTTAAAATAGGCTATAAAGAAACTGCAATCAAAGCGATGCTAAAAACCCCGAAATGTCAATATTTAAGGAGTTACGAGCATTTTAAAATACCCTATTTTTCCTCTTTAAATATCTGCAATCAAAACAATGCTAAAAACCCCGAAATGTCAATATTTAAGGAGTTATGAGCATTTTAAAATACCCTATTTTTCCTCTTTTAATATCTGCAATCAAAACGATGCTAAAAACCCCGAAATGTCAATATTTAAGGAGTTATGAGCGTTTTAAAATAGGCTATAAAGAAACTGCAATCAAAGCGGTGCTAAAAACCCCGAAATGTCAATATTTAAGGAGTTATGAGCGTTTTAAAATAGGCTATAAAGAAACTGCAATCAAAGCGATGCTAAAAACCCCGAAATGTCAATATCTAAGGAGTTATGAGCATTTTAAAATACCCTATTTTTCCTCTTTAAATATCTGCAATCAAAACGATGCTAAAAACTCCGAAATGTCAATATTTAAGGAGTTATGAGCGTTTTAAAAATAGGCTATAAAGAAACTGCAATCAAAGCATACCCTATTTTCCTCTTTAAATATCTGCAATCAAAACGATGCTAAAAACCCCGAAATGTCAATATTAAGGAGTTATGAGCATTTTAAAATACCCTATTTTTCCTCTTTAAATATCTGCAATCAAAACGATGCTAAAAACCCCGAAATGTCAATATTTAAGGAGTTATGAGCGTTTTAAAATAGGCTATAAAGAAACTGCAATCAAAGCGATGCAAAAAACCCCGAAATGTCAATATTTAAGGAGTTACGAGCATTTTAAAATACCCTATTTTTCCTCTTTAAATATCTGCAATCAAAACGATGCTAAATACCCCGAAATGTCAATATTTAAGGAGTTATGAGCATTTTAAAATACCCTATTTTTCCTCTTTAAATATCTGCAATCAAAACGATGCTAAAAACCCCGAAATGTCAATATTTAAGGAGTTATGAGCGTTTTAAAATAGGCTATAAAGAAACTGCAATCAAAGCGATGCTAAAAACCCCGAAATGTCAATATCTAAGGAGTTATGAGCATTTTAAAATACCCTATTTTTCCTCTTTAAATATCTGCAATCAAAACGATGCTAAAAACCCCGAAATGTCAATATTTAAGGAGTTATGAGCGTTTTAAAAATAGGCTATAAAGAAACTGCAATCAAAGCATACCCTATTTTTCCTCTTTAAATATCTGCAATCAAAACGATGCTAAATACCCCGAAATGTCAATATTTAAGGAGTTATGAGCATTTTAAAATACCCTATTTTTCCTCTATAAATATCTGCAATCAAAACGATGCTAAAAACCCCGAAATGTCAATGTTTAAGGAGTTATGAGCGTTTTAAAATAGGCTATAAAGAAACTGCAATCAAAGCGATGCTAAAAACCCCGAAATGTCAATATCTAAGGAGTTATGAGCATTTTAAAATACCCTATTTTTCCTCTTTAAATATCTGCAATCAAAACGATGCTAAAAACCCCGAAATGTCAATATTTAAGGAGTTATGAGCATTTTAAAATAGGCTACAAAGAAACTGCAATCAAAACGATGCTAAAAACCCCGAAATGTCAATATTTAAGGAGTTATGAGCGTTTTAAAATAGGCTATAAAGAAACTGCAATCAAAGCGATGCTAAAAACCCCGAAATGTCAATATTTAAGGAGTTACGAGCATTTTAAAATACCCTATTTTTCCTCTTTAAATATCTGCAATCAAAACAATGCTAAAAACCCCGAAATGTCAATATTTAAGGAGTTATGAGCATTTTAAAATACCCTATTTTTCCTCTTTAAATATCTGCAATCAAAACGATGCTAAAAACCCCGAAATGTCAATATTTAAGGAGTTATGAGCGTTTTAAAATAGGCTATAAAGAAACTGCAATCAAAGCGGTGCTAAAAACCCCGAAATGTCAATAATTAAGGAGTTATGAGCGTTTTAAAATAGGCTATAAAGAAACTGCAATCAAAGCGATGCTAAAAACCCCGAAATGTCAATATCTAAGGAGTTATGAGCATTTTAAAATACCCTATTTTTCCTCTTTAAATATCTGCAATCAAAACGATGCTAAAAACCCCGAAATGTCAATATTTAAGGAGTTATGAGCGTTTTAAAAATAGGCTATAAAGAAACTGCAATCAAAGCGATGCTAAAAAACCCCGAAATGTCAATATTTAAGGAGTTACGAGCATTTTAAAATACCCTATTTTTCCTCTTTAAATATCTGCAATCAAAACGATGCTAAAAACCCCGAAATGTCAATATGTAAGGAGTTATGAGCGTTTTAAAATATCCTATTTTTCCTCTTTAAATATCTACAATCAAAACGATGCAAAAACCCCGAAATGTCAATATTTAAGGAGTTATGAGCGTTTTAAAATAGGCTATAAAGAAACTGCAATCAAAACAATGCTAAACACCCCGAAATGTCAATATTTAAGGAGTTATGAGCATTTTAAAATACCATATTTTTCCTCTTTAAATATCTGCAATCAAAACGATGCTAAAAACCCCGAAATGTCAATATTTAAGGAGTTATGAGCGTTTTAAAAATAGGCTATAAAGAAACTGCAATCAAAGCGATGCTAAAAACCCCGAAATGTCAATATTTAAGGAGTTACGAGCATTTTAAAATACCCTATTTTTCCTCTTTAAATATCTGCAATCAAAACGATGCTAAAAACCCCGAAATGTCAATATGTAAGGAGTTATGAGCGTTTTAAAATACCCTATTTTTCCTCTTTAAATATCTGCAATCAAAACGATGCTAAAAACCCCGAAATGTCAATATTTAAGGAGTTATGAGCGTTTTAAAATAGGCTATAAAGAAACTGCAATCAAAACGATGCTAAAAACCCCGAAATGTCAATATTTAAGGAGTTATGAGCGTTTTAAAATAGGCTATAAAGAAACTGCATTCAAAGCGGTGCTAAAAACCCCGAAATGTCAATATTTAAGGAGTTATGAGCGTTTTAAAATAGGCTATGAAGAAACTGCAATCAAAGCGATGCTAAAAACCCCGAAATGTCAATATTTAAGGAGTTACGAGCATTTTAAAATACCCTATTTTTCCTCTTTAAATATCTGCAATCAAAACGATGCTAAAAACCCCGAAATGTCAATATGTAAGGAGTTATGAGCGTCTTAAAAAACCCTATTTTTCCTCTTTAAATATCTGCAATCAAAACGATGCTCTTTAAATATCTGCAATCAAAACGATGCTAAAAACCCCGAAATGTCAATATTTAAGGAGTTATGAGCGTTTTAAAAATAGGCTATAAAGAAACTGCAATCAAAGCGATGCTAAAAACCCCGAAATGTCAATATTTAAGGAGTTATGAGCATTTTAAAATACCCTTTTTTTCCTCTTTAAATATCTGCAATCAAAACGATGCTAAAAACCCCGAAATGTCAATATTTAAGGAGTTATGAGCGTTTTAAAATAGGCTATAAAGAAACTGCAATCAAAGCGATGCTAAAAACCCCGAAATGTCAATATTTAAGGAGTTACGAGCATTTTAAAATACCCTATTTTTCCTCTTTAAATATCTGCAATCAAAGCGATGCTAAAAACCCCGAAATGTCAATATTTAAGGAGTTATGAGCATTTTAAAATACCCTATTTTTCCTCTTTAAATATCTGCAATCAAAACGATGCTAAAAACCCCGAAATGTCAATATTTAAGGAGTTATGAGCATTTTAAAATACCCTATTTTTCCTCTTTAAATATCTGCAATCAAAACGATGCTAAAAACCCCGAAATGTCAATATTTAAGGAGTTATGAGCGTTTTAAAATAGGCTATGAAGAAACTGCAATCAAAGCGATGCTAAAAACCCCGAAATGTCAATATCTAAGGAGTTATGAGCATTTTAAAATACCCTATTTTTCCTCTTTAAATATCTGCAATCAAAACGATGCTAAAAACCCCGAAATGTCAATATTTAAGGAGTTATGAGCGTTTTAAAAATAGGCTATAAAGAAACTGCAATCAAAGCGATGCTAAAAACCCCGAAATGTCAATATTTAGGGAGTTACGAGCATTTTAAAATACCCTATTTATACCCTACACCACATAGTGGTAAGGGTATTATGTCTTTGTGAATTTGTTTGTAACATGGAGAAGGAAACGAGTTAGACCCATAGTTACTTTTGAGAACCTTCATAGAATCACTTTCTGAGTCGATTTATGCATGTCAGTCCGTCTGTCCGTCCGTCCGTCCGTCCGTCCGTCCGTCCGTCCGTCTGTCCATGTATTCTTGTGAACAAAATGCAGGTCGCATTTATTATCCGATTGAGATGAAATTTTCCAAACAATATTTTTTTGACCCAAGGACGAACCCTATGGAATTTGGTGAGAATCGGATCAAATTTAGATATAGCTCCCATATATATCTTCATCCGATTTCGGGTTAAATGTGCACCAAATATCCACTATCAGTCCAAATTACCTGAATTTTGGCACACCCAACCGAGTTCGGCCTAGAAGCAACTATATCAAATTTGGAGAATATCGGTTCAGATATAGCTATAGCTCCCATATATATCTTTCATCCGATTTGATCTTGAAGTCCCTCACATTCCTACTATGCACTCCACAACCGTGATATTTGGTACCAGGTATTAGATGGAGCACAGAAATAGCTGTTTTAAATTTTATCGAAATCGGTTCAGATTTGGATATAGCTCCCATATATATATTCATCCGATTTCGGGTTAATTGACCACCAAATGGCCAATATCAGCCCAAATGGCCCGAATTTTGGCATATGTGACCGAGATTAGCCTTAAAGCAAATACAACAAATTTAGAGGAAATCGGTTCAGAGACAGCTATAGCTCCCATATATATGTTTTATCCGATTTGGTGTTTAAGCCTCTCACATTCGTAATATGCACTCCACAAGAATGATATTTGGTACCAGATATAAGATACAGCCCAGAAATAGCTGTTTGTAATTTTATCGAAATCGGTTCAGATTTGGATATAGCTCCCATATATATCTTCATCCGATTTCGGGTTAATTGTGCACCAAATGGCCGATATAAGTCCAAATGGACTGAATTTTAGTACATCGGACCAAATTCAGCCTAGAAGCAAGTATATCAAATTTAGTGAAAATCGGTTCAGATTTGGACATAGCTCCCATATATATCTTCATCCGATTTCGGGTTAAATGTGCACTATATGGTCAATATCAGCCCAAATCACCTGAATTTTCGTACATAAGACCAAATTCAGTCTAGAAGCTAATACGTCAAATTTGGAGAAACCCGGTTCACAGATAGTTATAGTTCGTAAAATGCACGATAGAATTAGATAGATTTTGATTTTGTACCAAATATCTCATAGAGCTCTGAAATGCCCTGTATAAACCTTTTTAAGAGAGCTCTACTAAATATGCATAGTGGTGTAGGGTATCATATAGTCGGCCCCGCCCGACTTTTGCGCTTTCCTTACTGGTTTTCCTCTTTAAATGTCTGCAATCAAAACGATGCTAAAAACCCCGAAATGTCAATATTTAAGGAGTTATTAGCGTTTTAAAATAGGCTATAAAGAAACTGCAATCAAA
Source organism: Musca domestica (assembly GCF_030504385.1). NCBI lineage: Eukaryota > Metazoa > Arthropoda > Insecta > Diptera > Muscidae > Musca > Musca domestica. The sequence goes on from NW_026712299.1 coordinate 17,785,791, forward strand.
ACGATGCTAAAAACCCCGAAATGTCAATATTTAAGGAGTTATGAGCATTTTAAAATACCCTATTTTTCCTCTATAAATATCTGCAATCAAAACGATGCTAAAAACCCCGAAATGTCAATATTTAAGGAGTTATGAGCGTTTTAAAATAGGCTATAAAGAAATTGCAATCAAAACGATGCTAAAAACCCCGAAATGTCAATATTTAAGGAGTTATGAGCATTTTAAAATACCCTATTTTTCCTCTTTAAATATCTGCAATCAAAGCGATGCTAAAAACCCCGAAATGTCAATATTTAAGGAGTTATGAGCATTTTAAAATAGGCTACAAAGAAACTGCAATCAAAACGATGCTAAAAACCCCGAAATGTCAATATTTATGGAGTTATGAGCATTTTAAAATACCCTATTTTTCCTCTTTAAATATCTGCAATCAAAACGATGCTAAAAACCCCGAAATGTCAATATTTAAGGAGTTATGACCATTTTAAAATACCCTATTTTTCCTCTTTAAATATCTGCAATCAAAACGATGCTAAAAACCCCGAAATGTCAATATTTAAGGAGTTATGAGCGTTTTAAAATAGGCTATGAAGAAACTGCAATCAAAGCGATGCTAAAAACCCCGAAATGTCAATATCTAAGGAGTTACGAGCATTTTAAAATACCCTATTTTTCCTCTTTAAATATCTGCAATCAAAACAATGCTAAAAACCCCGAAATTTCAATATGTAAGGAGTTATGAGCGTTTTAAAATAGGCTATGAAGAAACTGCAATCAAAGCGATGCTAAAAACCCCGAAATGTCAATATCTAAGGAGTTATGAGCATTTTAAAATACCCTATTTTTCCTCTTTAAATATCTGCAATCAAAACGATGCTAAAAACCCCGAAATGTCAATATTTAAGGAGTTATGAGCGTTTTAAAAGTAGGCTATAAAGAAACTGCAATCAATGCGATGCTAAAAACCCCGAAATGTCAATATTTAAGGAGTTACGAGCATTTTAAAATACCCTATTTTTCCTCTTTAAATATCTGCAATCAAAACGATGCTAAAAACCCCGAAATTTCAATATGTAAGGAGTTATGAGCGTTGTAAAATACCCTATTTTTCCTCTTTAAATATCTGCAATCAAAACGATGCTAAAAACCCCGAAATGTCAATATTTAAGGAGTTATGAGCGTTTTAAAATAGGCTATAAAGAAACTGCAATCAAAACGATGCTAAAAACCCCGAAATGTCAATATTTAAGGAGTTATGAGCATTTTAAAATACCCTATTTTTCCTCTTTAAATATCTGCAATCAAAACGATGCTAAAAACCCCGAAATGTTAATATTTAAGGAATTATGACCGTTTTAAAATAGGCTATAAAGAAACTGCAATCAAAGCGATGCTAAAAACCCCGAAATGTCAATATTTAAGGAGTTACGAGCATTTTAAAATACCCTATTTTTCCTCTTTAAATATCTGCAATCAAAACGATGCTAAAAACCCCGAAATGTCAATATTTAAGGAGTTATGAGCATTTTAAAATAGGCTAAGGAGTTATGAGCATTTTAAAATAGGCTACAAAGAAACTGCAATCAAAACGATGCTAAAAACCCCGAAATGTCAATATTTAAGGAGTTATGAGCGTTTTAAAATAGGCTATAAAGAAACTGCAATCAAAACGATGCTAAAACCCCGAAATGTCAATATTTAAGGAGTTATGAGCATTTTAAAATACCCTATTTTTCCTCTTTAAATATCTGCAATCAAAACGATGCTAAAAACCCCGAAATGCCAATATTTAAGGAGTTATGAGCATTTTAAAATACCATATTTTTCCTCTTTAAATATCTGCAATCAAAGCGATGCTAAAAACCCCGAAATGTCAATATTTAAGGAGTTATGAGCATTTTAAAATAGGCTACAAAGAAACTGCAATCAAAACGATGCTAAAAACCCCGAAATGTCAATATTTATGGAGTTATGAGCATTTTAAAATACCCTATTTTTCCTCTTTAAATATCTGCAATCAAAACGATGCTAAAAACCCCGAAATGCCAATATTTAAGGAGTTATGAGCATTTTAAAATACCCTATTTTTCCTCTTTAAATATCTGCAATCAAAACGATGCTAAAAACCCCGAAATGTCAATATTTAAGGAGTTATGAGCGTTTTAAAATAGGCTATAAAGAAACTGCAATCAAAGCGATGCTAAAAACACCGAAGTATCAATATTTAAGGAGTTACGAGCATTTTAAAATACCCTATTTTTCCTCTTTAAATATCTGCAATCAAAACGATGCTAAAAACCCCGAAATGTCAATATTTAAGGAGTTATGAGCATTTTAAAATACCCTATTTTTCCTCTTTAAATATCTGCAATCAAAACGATGCTAAAAACCCCGAAATGTCAATATTAAAGGAGTTATGAGCGTTTTAAAATAGGCTATAAAGAAACTGCAATCAAAGCGATGCTAAAAACCCCGAAATGTCAATATTTAAGGAGTTACGAGCATTTTAAAATACCCTATTTTTCCTCTTTAAATATCTGCAATCAAAACGATGCTAAAAACCCCGAAATGTCAATATTTAAGGAGTTATGAGCATTTTAAAATACCCTATTTTTCCTCTTTAAATATCTGCAATCAAAACGATGCTAAAAACCCCGAAATGTCAATATTTAAGGAGTTATGAGCGTTTTAAAATAGGCTATAAAGAAACTGCAATCAAAACGATGCTAAAAACCCCGAAATGTCAATATTTAAGGAGTTATGAGCATTTTAAAATACCCTATTTTTCCTCTTTAAATATCTGCAATCAAAACGATGCTAAAAACCCCGAAATGTCAATATTTAAGAAGTTATGAGCGTTTTAAAATAGGCTATAAAGAAACTGCAATTAAACCGATGCTAAAAACCCCGAAATGTCAATATTTAAGGAGTTATGAGCATTTTAAAATACCCTATTTTTCCTCTTTAAATATCTGCAATCAAAACGATGCTAAAAACCCCGAAATGTCAATATTTAAGGAGTTATGAGCATTTTAAAATAGGCTACAAAGAAACTGCAATCAAAACGATGCTAAAAACCCCGAAATGTCAATATTTATGGAGTTACGAGCATTTTAAAATACCCTATTTTTCCTCTTTAAATATCTGCAATCAAAACGATGTTAAAAACCCCGAAATGTCAATATTTAAGGAGTTATGAGCATTGTATAATACCCTATTTTTCCTCTTTAAATATCTGCAATCAAAACGATGCTAAAAACCCCGAAATGTCAATATTTAAGGAGTTATGAGCGTTTTAAAATACCCTATTTTTCCTCTTTAAATATCTGCAATCAAAACGATGCTAAAAACCCCGAAATGTCAATGTTTAAGGAGTTATGAGCGTTTTAAAATAGGCTATAAAGAAACTGCAATCAAAGCGATGCTAAAAACCCCGAAATGTCAATATTTAAGGAGTTAGGAGCATTTTAAAATACCCTATTTTTCCTCTTTAAATATCTGCAATCAAAACGATGCTAAAAACCCCGAAATGTCAATATTTAAGGAGTTATGAGCGTTTTAAAATAGGCTATAAAGAAATCAAAGCGATGCTAAAAACCCCGAAATGTCAATATTTAAGGAGTTACGAGCATTTTAAAATAGGCTGTAAAGAAACTGCAGTCAAAACGATGCTAAAAACCCCAAAATGTCAATATTTAAGGAGTTATGAGCATTTTAAAATACCCTACTTTTCCTCTTTAAATTTATGCATTCAAAACGATGCTAAAAACCCCGAAATGTCAATATTTAAGGAGTTATGAGCGTTTTAAAATAGGCTATAAAGAAACTGCAGTCAAAACGATGCTAAAAACCCCGGAATGTCAATATTTAAGGAATTATGAGCATCTTAAAATACCCTATTTTTCCTCTTCAAATATCTGCAATCAAGACGATGCCAAAAACCCCGAAATGTCAATATTTAAGGAGTTATGAGCGTTTTAAAATAGGCTATAAAGAAATCAAAGCGATGCTAAAAACCCCGAAATGTCAATATTTAAGGAGTTACGAGCATTTTAAAATAGGCTGTAAAGAAACTGCAGTCAAAACTGTGCTAAAAACCCCAAAATGTCAATATTTAAGGAGTTATGAGCGTTTTAAAATAGGCTATAAAAAAACTGCAGTCAAAGCGATGCTAAAAACCCCAAAATGTCAATATTTAAGGAGTTATGAGCATTTTAAAATACCTTAAAAACCTTTAAAATTTTTCCTCTTTAAATATCTGCAATCAAAACGATGCTAAAAACCCCGAAATGTCAATATTTAAGGAGTTATGAGCGTTTTAAAATAGGCTATAAAGAAACTGCAATCAAAGCGATGCTAAAAACCCCGAAATGTCAATATTTAAGGAGTTACGAGCATTTTAAAATACCCTATTTTTCCTCTTTAAATATCTGCAATCAAAGCGATGCTAAAAACCCCGAAATGTCAATATTTAAGGAGTTATGAGCGTTTTAAAATAGGCTATGAAGAAACTGCAATCAAAGCGATGCTAAAAACCCCGAAATGTCAATATCTAAGGAGTTATGAGCATTTTAAAATACCCTATTTTTCCTCTTTAAATATCTGCAATCAAAACGATACTAAAAACCCCGAAATGTTAATATTTAAGGAGTTATGAGCGTTTTAAAATAGGCTATAAAGAAACTGCAGTCAAAACGATGCTAAAAACCCCGAAATGTCAATATTTAAGGAGTTCTGAGCGTTTTAAAATAGGCTATAAAGAAACTGCAGTCAAAACGATGCTAAAAACCCCGAAATGCCAATATTTAAGGAGTTATGAGCATTTTAAAATACCCTATTTTTCCTCTTTAAATATCTGCAATCAAAACGATACTAAAAACACCGAAATGTCAATATTTAAGGAGTTATGAGCGTTTTAAAATAGGCTATAAAGAAACTGCAGTCAAAACGATGCTAAAAACCCCGAAATGTCAATATTTAAGGAATTATGAGCATCTTAAAATGCCCTATTTTTCCTCTTTAAATATCTGCAATCAAGACGATGCTAAAAAACCCGAAAAGTCAATATTTAACTAGTTATGAGCATTTTAAAATAGGCTATAAATAATCTGCAATCAAAACGATGCTAAAAACCCCGAAATATCATTATCTAAGGAGTTCTGAGCGTTTTAAAATAGGCTGTAAAGAAACTGCAATCAAAACAATGCTAAAAACCCCGAAATGTCAATATTTAAGGAGTTATGAGCATTTTAAAATGAGCATTTTTTTCCTCTTTAAATATCTGCAATCAAAACGATACTAAAAACCCCGAAATGTCAATATTTAAGGAGTTATGAGCGTTTTAAAATAGGCTATAAAGAAACTGCAGTCAAAACGATGCTAAAAACCCCGAAATGTCAATATTTAAGGAGTTATGAGCATTTTAAAATACCCTACTTTTCCTCTTTAAATTTATGCATTCAAAACGATGCTAAAAACCCCGAAATGTCAATATTTAAGGAGTTATGAGCGTTTTAAAATAGGCTATAAAGAAACTGCAGTCAAAACGATGCTAAAAACCCCGGAATGTCAATATTTAAGGAATTATGAGCATCTTAAAATACCCTATTTTTCCTCTTTAAATATCTGCAATCAAGACGATGCTAAAAAACCCGAAAAGTCAATATTTAACTAGTTATGAGCATTTTTAAATACCCTATTTTTCCTCTTTAAATATCTGCAATCAAAACGATGCTAAAAACCCCGAAATGTCAATATTTAAGTAGTTATGAGCATTTTTAAATACCCTATTTTTCCTCTTTAAATATCTGCAATCAAAACGATGCTAGAAACCCCGAAATATCAATATTTAAGGAGATCTGAGCGTTTTAAAATAGGCTGTAAAGAAACTGCAATCAAAACGATGCTAAAAACCCGGAAATGTCAATATTTAAGGAGTTATGAGCATTTTAAAATACCCTGTTTTTCCTCTTTAAGTATCTGCAATCAAAACGATGCTAAAACCCCCGAAATGTCAACATTTAAGGAGTTATGAGCATTTTGAAACACCCTATTTTTCCTCTTTAAATATCTGCAATCAAAACGATGCTAAAAACCCCGAAATGTCAATATTTAAGGAGTTATGAGCATTTTAAAATAGGCTGTAAAGAAACTGCAGTCAAAACGATGCTAAAAACCCCGGAATGTCAATATTTAAGGAGTTATGAGCATTTTAAAATACCCTATTTTTCCTCTTTAAATATCTGCAATCAAGACGATGCTAAAAAACCCGAAAAGTCAATATTTAACTAGTTATGAGCATTTTTAAATACCCTATTTTTCCTCTTTAAATATCTGCAATCAAAACGATGCTAAAAACCCCGAAATGTCAATATTTAAGTAGTTATGAGCATTTTTAAATACCCTATTTTTCCTCTTTAAATATCTGCAATCAAAACGATGCTAGAAACCCCGAAATATCAATATTTAAGGAGATCTGAGCGTTTTAAAATAGGCTGTAAAGAAACTGCAATCAAAACGATGCTAAAAACCCCGAAATGTCAATATTTAAGGAGTTATGAGCATTTTAAAATACCCTGTTTTTCCTCTTTAAGTATCTGCAATCAAAACGATGCTAAAACCCCCGAAATGTCAACATTTAAGGAGTTATGAGCATTTTGAAACACCCTATTTTTCCTCTTTAAATATCTGCAATCAAAACGATGCTAAAAACCCCGAAATGTCAATATTTAAGGAGTTATGAGCATTTTAAAATACCCTATTTTTCCTCTTTAAATATCTGCAATCAAAACGATGCTAAAAACCCCGAAATGTCAATATTTAAGGAGTTGTGAGCGTTTTAAAATAGGCTATAAAGAAACTGCAATCAAAACGATGCTAAAAACCCCGAAATGTCAATATTTAAGGAGTTATGAGCATTTTAAAAAACCCTATTTTTCTCCTGCAATCAAAACGATGCTAAAAACCACGAAATGTCAATATTTAAGGAGTTATGAGCATTTTAAAATAGGATATAAAGTAACTGCTATCAAAATCCCCTAAAAATGTCAATATTTAAGGAGTTATGAGCGTTTTAAAATAGGCTGTAAAGAAACTGCAATCAAACGATGCTAAAAACCCCGAAATGTCAATATTTTAGGAGTTATGAGCATTTTAACATACCCTATTTTTCCTCTTTAAATATCTGCAATCAAAACGATGCTAAAAACCCCGAAATGTCAATATTTAAGGAGTTATGAGCGTTTTAAAATAGGCTAAAGAAAACTGCAGACAAAACGAAGCTAAAAACCTCGAAATGTCAATATTTAAGGAGTTATGAACATTTTAAAATACGCTATTTTTCCTCTTTAAATATCTGCAATCAAAACGATGCTAAAAACCCCGAAATGTCAATATTTAAGGAGTTATGAGCATTTTAAAATACCCAATTTTTCCTCTTTAAATATCTGCAATCAAAACGATGCTAAAACCCCCGAAATGTCAATATTTAAGGAGTTGTGAGCGTTTTAAAATAGGCTATAAAGAAACTGCAATCAAAACGATGCTAAAAACCCCGAAATGTCAATATTTAAGGAGTTGTGAGCGTTTTAAAATAGGCTATAAAGAAACTGCAGTCAAAACGATGCTAAAAACCCCGGAATGTCAATATTTAAGGAGTTATGAGCATTTTAAAATACCCTATTTTTCCTCTTTAAATATCTGCAATCAAAACGATGCTAAAACCCCCGAAATGTCAATATTTAAGGAGTTGTGAGCGTTTTAAAATAGGCTATAAAGAAACTGCAATCAAAACGATGCTAAAAACCCCGAAATGTCAATATTTAAGGAGTTATGAGCATTTTAAAAAACCCTATTTTTCTCCTGCAATCAAATCGATGCTAAAAACCACGAAATGTCAATATTTAAGGAGTTATGAGCATTTTAAAATAGGATATAAAGTAACTGCTATCAAAATCCCCTAAAAATGTCAATATTTAAGGAGTTATGAGCGTTTTAAAATAGGCTGTAAAGAAACTGCAATCAAACGATGCTAAAAACCCCGAAATGTCAATATTTTAGGAGTTATGAGCATTTTAACATACCCTATTTTTCCTCTTTAAATATCTGCAATCAAAACGATGCTAAAAACCCCGAAATGTCAATATTTAAGGAGTTATGAGCATTTTAAAATAGGCTATAAAGAAACTGCAATCAAAACGATGCTAAAAATACCGACATGTTAATATTTAAGGAGTTATGAGCATTTTAAAATACCCTATTTTTCCTCTTTATATATCTGCAATCAAAACGATGCTAAAAACCCCGAAATGTCAATATTTAAGGAGTTATGAGCATTTTAAAATGGGCTACTTTTTCTCTTTAAATATCTGCAGTCAAAATGATGCTAAAAACCCCAACACGTCAATATTTAAGAGTTATGAGCATTTTAAAATAGGCTATAAAGAAACTGCAATCAAAACGATGCTAAAAATACCGACATGTTAATATTTAAGGAGTTATGAGCATTTTAAAATACCTTATTTTTCCTCTTTAAATATCTGCAATCAAAACGATGCTAAAAACCTCAAAATGACAATATTTAAGGAGTTATGAGCATTTCAAAATGGGCTGTTTTTCCTCTTTAAATATCTGCAATCAAAACGATGCTAAAAACCCCAACACGTCAATATTTGAGAGTTATGAGCATTTTAAAATAGGCTATAAAGAAACTGCAATCAAAACGATGCTAAAAACCCCGACATGTTAATATTTAAGGAGTTATGAGCATTTAGGCTATTGTTCCTCTTTTAATATCTGCAATCAAAACGATGCTAAAAAACCCCGAAATGTCAATATTTAAGGAGTTATGAGCATTTTAAAATAGGCTATAAAGAAACTGCAATCAAAACGATACTAAAAACCCCGAAATGTCAATATTTAAGGAGTTATGAGCATTTTAAAATACCCTATTTTTCCTCTTTATTTAAGGAGCGTTATGAGCGTTTTAAAAAAGGCTATAAAAAACTGCAATGAAAACGATGCTAAAAACCCCGAAATGACAATATTTAAGGAGTTATGAGCATTTTAAAATAAGCTATTTTTCCTCTTTAAATATCTGCAACGAAAACGGTGCTAAAACCCCGAAATGTCAATATTTAAGGAGTTATGAGAGTTTTAAAGTAGGCTATAAAGAAACTGCAATCAAAGCGATGCTTAAACCCCCGAAATGTCAATATTTAAGGAGCTATGAGCATTTTAAAATTGGCTATTTTTCTTCTATAAATATCTGCAATCAAAATTATGCTAAAAACCCCCAAAATGTCAATATTTGAAGACTTATGAGCATTTTAAAATAGGCTATTTTTCCTCGGAAATATCAATATTTAAAATAGGCTATTTTTCTTCTTTAAATATCTGCAATCAAAACGATGGTCAAAAAACCACGAAATGTCAATATCAAATTTTTTCATTATTTATAAACTAAACAATTAAAAGACTTACAGCCATTTGAAATTACCATCTTTGTCATTATTTAGAAACTGAAGAAATAAATATACAAAAAACGTCGAAATGTACTTATTGAAGGAGTTACAGACATTGTAAAGCCCCGTATTTTTCTTCATTTAGAAACTAAACAAATAAACAGGACAAAAAGCGCGAAATGATAATACAGGGTGAGATGAAAAAACTGCAAGCAACTGCAGACCGTTGTCTTTTCTAAGCTACTCGTCCGACAGCTGTTAAAATTATTCCAGCGACAATTTTTCATATTGTTTACAAGCGAACAAAAGCATATTGGTGAGAATTTTCCAGAAAAAAAAGTCTCCGAAAGTCAAGAACTTACACCGCAACTGAAAGAAAATAGTCTCAAAAGACCTAAAGAGTTTCTTCGTATGGCCGAAAGTGGTGAACTGTCGAATTTGGTTTTCTCCGATGAGAAAACATTCGTTGTCCAGCAGTATGTAAAGAAACAAAATGGTCGCGTTCACTTGCCCAAGAGGTCAGCTGAAAATGTGCACCTTCGGTTGAACTCAAGCGCCGGCCATGGTGATAGTGTGGGCCGCCATAACAGCCGATGGTCGCTCTCCGCTCGTATTAATCGATCGTGGCATCAGAATAAATGCCGAATGTTATCGCGAAAATATTCTGGAGGGTGTATTAAAGCCTAGGGCACCATACATTTTGGACGGAGACCTTGGACATTTCAACAGAACTCAGCACCATCGCACTAAGCACGCGCCACCCAAGAATGGTTACAAAATGAGGTTCCTCGCTTCATTTCCAGCGCACAATGGTCACCAAAATCTCCGGATACCAATCCGTTGGACAATTGTGTCTGGAGTATTTTGGAAAGCAAGGTTGGCACGAAAGAATACCAAAGTGTCGATCACCTTAAGCAAGCGCTTCGCCGGGAATGGGCCAAAATACCGCAGAGCAATATTCGGGTAGCGTGTGACGGTTTCATTGGCCGTTTGAAGGCCATAATTCGTGTCAAAAGTTACCAATTCTGACAAATCTAAAGGTATTATAAACTTTAATGCTATTTCCGACATTTTTGCTTCATTCAATTAAATTAAAAAAAAAAAAACAAGTAAAAAAGCAGTAAGTTCGGCCGGGCCGAACTTTGAATGCCCTCCACCATTTGAAACGAATTAGAAAATTTTCAAAAAAATAAATAAATAAATAAAATCCATTAAAAATTCAGTTAAAATCTTTAAAATACCTAATATCGGAAGATGACGAGATATGGGGGATATACGATATTGTGGACCTATATAGACAAATCTATATCTGGGGCAAAGTACTCAGAAGGGACTCCTTGTGTGGAATTTCAGAAAATTCCATCAAAAAATGTGGCTAAAATCATCAAAATACCGAATATCGAGGGGTACCGTTATATTGGGGCTATAACATATCGTAAACCTATATAGATAATTATTTTCTAGGGGATAAAGTACCCGTAAGGAACTCCTTGTGTGGATTTTCAGACAATTCCGTTGAAAAATGTGGCTAAAATCATCAAAATACCGAATATCGGGGGTGCCGTTATGTGGGGGATATACGATATCGTGGACCTATATAGACAATTCTCTTTCAGAGGGTAAAGTACACAGAAGGGACTTCTTGTGTGGAATTCAGACAATTCCATTAGAAAATGTGGCTAAAATAATCAAAATGCCGAATATCGGGGGGTACCTGCCTGCAGACAAAAGACAGATCTGTGCAAAATTTTAGCTTCCTATCTTAATTCGTTTTGACTGTAGCGTGATTACAACGGACGGACGGACATGGCTAAATCGTCTTAGAATTTTACGCTGATCAAGAATATATATACTTTGTTGGGTCCAAAATGATTATTTCGATGATTTACAAACGAAATGACGAACTTAATATACCCCCCCATACTATGTATGGTGGAGGGTATAAAAATGTGAAAATGATGTATTATTTAAGGAGTTATGTATTTTGTATTTAAGGAGTTACCCAATTTTTCATTGCCATTTTAAAATATCATGTTTTTCTTTATAAAGAAACACCGAAATGTTAACATTTAGGGAGCTACAGCCATTTTAACATACCCTATATTTCACTATTTTGATTTGTGCAAAATCATTTCTAATAACATTTCAACCGATTTTAATGTCTGCAATATTTGTGAAAATATATATAGCACTTTAAACATAGCTAATTCCCTCCTCAACAAAATCCTTTCATTTCAAAAGAGATTGTGTGGAATTTCTGTGAAATTCCTTGATAATGCAATTTTGTTGTTTTCAATTTTGTCAGACATGACACGCGTAGATTATTCGAACATAAACACTTTCGTTTAGTTGTGTAAATCATTTGTGTTCTGCTTCAATTCATACTCACTTATTCATGTGATTACGTCTTCATGTATTTTTGAATAGCTTGGCAAATAGTGATGGAGAGACGACAGAATGTTTTGGGGACAGGATGGGGAAAATACGTATGTTATTCTTAAAGTATTTTAACCAAGCGTACTCAAATTTTCTTAAAAACCTTTTTCCCTAATTATAGATTTTTGTAGACATTTTTTGTAGTTTTTATGGTAAAACAATTTATAAGAGAAATAATGATACATATATTTGTCATAGTATTGTGATCGTCCATAGTTATCGATGTAGTTCAAGAAAGTTATAAATTTAAGGTTAAACATTGGAAAGATTGAAGTTTTGTCAATATAAATTCAATATATCAATAGGCGGTAACATTATAGGGATATGTAGTAAAAATCAAAATCTGAATTCTAGGCTTTACTTCAAATTGTTTTCAGATTTAAACATGGTACCCAAAGTCGACTAAAGTCGTATTCTACATTCGTTTTCAGTGAAGTGAAATTTTGGCAAGAAATCATATTATATTGATTTTGGGAAACCTTATTAAAAGAGTTTAAATCTTTAACTAAAAATTGGAAAACTTTGCATACTCTTCTGCAACCTTCTCGACCAACATCTGGGATAGAAGCGCACTGTCAAAACTTTTGGGTACGACATAAAACTATTTATTTTGCATTGCTTATATTCTGTTACACATTTATAAGGATAAAATCCAACAACAAACAACACAGCTTGGATAATTGTTGGGATGGATGACTGGATAGGAGTAATTGAAGTTACCATACTTCCATATCAAAGAGAGAGGGAGGGAAAGAGCTCTGAGAACAGAAGAGTAAAATTGCAGGACAACAGTGACATACTTCCATAGCTGTTATTAGTTGGCATCGTTAACACTGACAGAAGTTGGTCAAGCATTACCAGCAAACGTCCACCTCACTTTAAAAGCGAGAATGCACAAGAAATGTTGCAAGTTTTCAACATGCCACGAACCATTTTTATACCCTACAACACTATGTGTTGGGGGTATTATAAGTTTGATTGGGCCAAAAATTATGTAACACCTCGAAATATTGATTTCCCACATAGGAAAGTATATATGGATCTCCCTAGCTCGCCGAGCTGAGTCGATCTAGCTATGAATGTCCGTCCGTCCGTCTGTCCATGTTAATTTGTAATCACTCTACAGGTCGCAATTATGGCCCAATCCTCATGAAATTGAAAATGGAGGTGGGGTTAGGGCCAGAATAGAATCCTATTGTTTTTGGAGCATAATATTTAGGGGATGAAATGGACCAAGAACTGAATATATTTCTGATTTTGCAGTTGCTCTACAGGTCGCAATTATAGACCGATCGAGTCGGGAGTTAGCACGGCGCTACGGCTTGGGGCTGGGCAGAAGCCTCCCAATTTTGATGGTCATCGGGCAATATTTAGTGGGTTAAATAGGCCACAGCATTTGTGTTAAACACAAGTCAAATTTTCCATTAAACCACTTATATTTTTAATCCGGGCGAAATCACAAATAGACGAACAGGTCAATTCTGACCGTTACGTAGATGCCGATAGTAAATATATCAGTTATATATGGCGAAATATATACAATATATATATACAAAGGAAGGGGATGTTAGTTAGAATGCTTATATCTCAAGAATGGCTGGACCGATTTTGACAAATGTTGTCAATTCAGGATGCCCTCTTAAAATAAAATTATAAAACCTAAAAATATCGCAAAAAATATGCCAATAAAGGTGTTAATATAGATTTTGTAGTATCATGTGACTTTTTTTATTTTTTCATATTTTTTATCGCATGCGATTTTTTTAATTTGACATAAAATATATATTTTTTAATATTTTTTCACCTTACAACTCAGGTTGGGGATATTATATAAGTATTGCAAATATCGTCCGATCCTCACGAAAATTATCACAAGGGTAGGTTTGGGCTCAGAAGGGCTAGGCCTATTGTTTTCAAAGATGTCCGCAATATATTAGGGGGTTAAAATGGACCAACAACTAAAAAATTTCCTGATTTTGCAGCCGTTATAAAGGTCACAAATAGAAACAAAACTACACGAAATCTCGCATAAAGTTAGAATTAGGACAGCGGGTTTAATGGACCACTAATTTTGTGTGAAAAATACCAGCATTACTTACAGGCGATATCCGATACACAAAAGGCGAATTTTTGGCTTTTTTATGCAGATTTCGTTGACGAATATAGCCAAATATCGTAGACAAGCAAATCATATAGATGAGTCTAAATTTGGAGATACAGAAGGGCTTCTTGCTTTTGGAGATGATTGGAAAATATTTAGGGGTTCAAATTAACCAAAAACAGAAATGTTTTTCCGATCACACAATTGAAGAAAGTTAAGGACAGGGAAGAATTCTAGCATTTTGGATGACCATTGGATTATATTTAACTGTAAAATGGACTACAACAAGGAGTGCATAAATGTTGGGCAAATGTCCCTAGTCAAAATCCTAATTTCAAAAGCGAAATCTTCCAATAGGAATTTTGACATAAGGGGGCTTCTAACATACATGTAGTCTTGTAGGGTATAATATAGTCTGCCCCGCACGACCATAGCCTTTTCTTACTTGTTTTTTTCCTGCTCTTCTCAGGAAACAACTTTTATGTAAATGAAAAATTAAAAAAAGTTTTTCAATTTCAAATTAATGGAACGAATGAAGATTTTATTAAATATAATTTGTTTAATCTGCGTCAGTTGAATGCATTTACCAATGTTGCAGAAAATATGAGTACGATCACAATATGATACATCGTTGGAATAATGAGTTTGTTTCGTTTCCTATAGCTATAGCTCTCATGTATATCTTTCATGCGATTTTACGAGAGATCACATACAGCACAAAAATACCTCCTTTAAATTTGGTGGAAATCGTTTCAGACTAAGATATATATTTCCTCTGATGTCTAGCCATATTACGCATTCAATAACTATACTTTCTAAAAAAAGATTTTACCTTGCATTGTGCTGTAGAGGATCACATTTTGCAAACTAAATGATCGTGTTTACTTGCCAAAGAGGTCAGCTGAAAATGTGCACCTTCGGCTGGCCACCAGAATTCAAGCGCCGGCAATGGTGATGATGTAGGCCACCATAACAGCCGATGGTCGCTTTCCGCTCGTATTAATCGTCCGTGGCATTAGAATAAATTCCGAATATTATTTCGAAAATATGCTGGAGGGTGTATTAAATCCTTGGGCACACAAACATTTTAGCCGCAGACCTTGGACATTCCAACAGGACTCAGCAACATCGCACTCAGCACGCACCACTCAAGAATGGTTACAAAATGAGGTTCCTCGCTTCATTTCCAGCGCACAATGGCCTCCAAAATCTCCGGATACCAACACGTTGGACTATTGTGTCTGGAGTATTTTGGCACTAAAAAATACCAAAGTGTCGGTCACCTCTAGCAAGCGCTCCGCCGGGAATGCGCCAAAATACAGCAGAGCAACATTCGGTCAGCGTGTGACGGTTTCATTGGCCGTTTGAAGGCTATAATTCGTGCCAGAAGTGACCAATTCGAACAATTCTAAACTTATTCTAAAATTTGATACTATTTACCACATTTTTGGTTTCATTTAATAAAATTAAAAAAAAATATATGACGTTTGACTTTGTTGTAGTTCTTTTTATCTCAATCTGTATTTAATATTTCTTACATATTGACAATTAGGATTTAAGTTCTCCTGGCCTTCCCCTTTGTTTAATTTCTAGCGACTTAATGATGTAGATAGTTGTTGTAAAAAACACACAATTATGAATTATAATTACAAAATGAAACAAATAATTGAGAAAGAATATGAAAGGAGAGAATATTCACTGACTATCTAAAAAACAGTAATAGAACAAAAGACGTAATAACATTAATAAGCTAACGAATTGTAAATTAGGAAATAATGTCAACAATTAGGAGGAGGGGTATTACATTGAATGGGTAAAGACAATGATGCATTATGAGCAACAAACGAGTAAAATAAATACCCTTCACCATTTCAAACAAATTAGGACATTTAAAAAAAAATTCATTAAAAATTCAGTTAAAATCTTTAAAATACCTAATATCGGAAGGTGCCGATATATGGGAAGATATACGATATTGTGGACCTATACAGACAAATCTATGTCTGGGGGTAAGTACACGCAAAGAAGAACTCTATGTGTAGAATTTCAGACAATTCCCTTGAAAAATGTGGATGAAATCATGAAAATAGCGAATATCGGGGATATACAATTTCGTAGACCTATATAGAAAATTCTCTTTCAGGGGTAAAGTGCTTACAAAGAAGTCTTGTGTAGAATTTCAGAAAATTCCGTTAAAAAAAAATAATCAAAATACCGAATATCGGGTGTACCGTTATATGGGGGCTATACGATATCGTGGACCTATATAGACAATTCTCTTTTAATGGATAAGGTACTCACAAGGAACTCCTTTTGTAGAATTCCGTTGAAAAATGCGACTAAAATTATCAAAATACCGAATATCGGAGAGTACCGTTATATGGGGGCTATATGATATTGTGGACCCATAAAAATGATTATCTTCCAAGGGATAAAGTACTCACAAGGAACTCCTTGTGTGGATTTTCAGATAATTCCATTGGAAAATGTGGCAAAAATCATCAAAATCCCGAATATTGGGGACCAATATAAACAATTCCCTTTCAGGGGGTAAAGTGCTCGCAAAAAACTCCTTGTGTAGACAATTCCATCGAAAAATGCCGCTTAAATCATCCAAATACCGAATATCAGGGGGTACCGTTATATGGGGGCTATACGATATCCTAGACCTATATAGAAAATTCTCAGTCAGGGGGTAAAGTGCTCACAAAGAACCCCTTGTGTAGAATTTCAGTCAATTCACTTGAAAAATGCGGCTAAAATCATCAAAATACCGAATATCGAGGGGTACCGTTATATTGGGGCTATACCATATCGTGGACCTATATAGATAATTATCTTCTAGGGGATAAAGCACCCGCAAGGAACTCCTTGTGTGGATTTTTAGACAATTCCGTTGAAAAATGTGGCTAAAATCATCAAAATACCGAATATCGGGGGTACCGTTATATGGGGGATATACGATATCGTGGACCTATATAGACAATTCTCTTTCAGAGGGTAAAGTACACGGAAGGGACTTCTTGTGTGGAATTTCAGACAATTCCACTAGAAAATGTGGCTAAAATAATAAAATGCCGAATATCGGGGGGTACCTGCCTGCAGACAAAAGACAGATCTGTGCAAAATTTTAGCTTCCTATCTTAATTCTTTTTTACTGTAGCATGATTACAACAGACGGACAGGGCTAAATCGTCTTAGAATTTTACGCTGATCAAGAACATATATACTTTGTTGGGTCTAAAATGATTATTTCGATGAGTTACAAACGGAATGACGAACTTAATATACCATCCATACTATATATGGTGGAGGGTATAAAAAAGCTAATTCCATATAATATAAATACATCAAAAGCAACGAACGAAACAAGATCCGTATAAATGGCAAAAAATATCTATGGCTTCATTTGCAGTCGCTTATTATACCCTACAATACTATGTGTTGGGGGTATTATAAGTATGATTGGGCCAAAAATTATGTAACACCACGAAATATTGATTTCCCACATAGGAAAGTATATATGGATCTTCCTATCTCGCCGAGCTAAGTCGATCTAGCTATGTATGTCCGTCCGTCTGTCCATGTTAATTTTTAATCACTCTACAGGTCGCAATTATGGCCCGATTTTCACGAAATTTAAAATGTAGGTGGGGTTAAAATCAGAATAGAACCCTATTTCTTTTGGAGATGATCGCATAATATTTAGGGGTTGAAATGGACCAAAAACTGAAAAAAATCCTGATTTTGCAGTTGCTCTACAGGTCGCAATTATAGACCAATCAAAGCGGAAGTTAGCATGTGGCTAGAGCTTAGGGCTGGGCAGAAGCCTTCCAATTTTGATGGTCACCGGGTAATATTTAGTGGGTAAAATAGGCCACAACATCTGTGTTTAATAAAAGTCAAATTTTCCATTAAACCGCGAATATTTTTAATCCCGGAGAAATCACAAATAGACGAACAGTTCAATTCTGACCGTTACGTAGATGCCTACAGTAAATATATCGGTTATATATAGCGAAATATATACAATGTATATATACTAAGGAAGGGGGTGTTAGCTAGAATGCTTATATCTCCAGAATGGCTGGAGGGATTTTGACAAATTTTTTAAATTTAGAATGCCTTTTTGGCATAAAAGTATAAAATCTAAAAAAATCGCATAAAAAGATGCCAATAATGATGTTAATATAGATTTTGTAGCATTTTGTGACATTTTTTTATTTTTTTCATATTTTTTATCGCATGCGATTTTTATACCCTACACCACATAGTGGTAAGGGTATTATGTCTTTGTGCATTTGTTTGTAACATGGAGAAGGAAACGAGATAGACCCATAGTTACTTTTGAGAACCTTCATAGAATCACTTTCTGAGTCGATTTATGCATGTCAGTCCGTCTGTCCGTCCGTCCGTCTGTCCATGTATTCTTGTGAACAAAATGCAGGTCGCATTTATTATCCGATTGAGATGAAATTTTCCAAACAATATTTTTTTGGCCCAAGGACGAACCCTATTGAAATTGGTGAGAATCGGATCAAATTTAGATATAGCTCCCATATATATCTTCATCCGATTTCGGGTTAAATGTTTGGAGAAAATCGGTTCAGATATAGCTATAGCTCCCATATATATCTTTCATCCGATTCGATCTTTAAGTCCCTCACATTCCTACTATGCACTCCACAACCGTGATATTTGGTACCAGGTATTAGATGGAGCACAGAAATAGCTGTTTTAAATTTTATCGAAATCGGTTCAGATTTGGATATAGCTCCCATATATATCTTCATCCGATTTCGGGTTAATTGACCACCAAATGCCCAATATCAGCCCAAATGGCCCGAATTTTGGCACATGTGACCGAGATCAGCCTTAAAGCAAATACAACAAATTTGGAGAAAATCGGTTCAGAAACAGCTATAGCTCCCATATATATGTTTTATCCGATTTGGTGTTTAAGCCTCTCACATTCGTAATATTCACTCCACAACCGTGATATTTGGTACCAGGTATTAGATGGAGCACAGGAATAGCTGTTTTAAATTTTATCGAAATCGGTTCAGATTTGGATATAGCTCCCATATATATCTTTCATCCGATTTGGTCTTTAAGTCCCTCACATTCGTAATATGCACTCCACAGGTATGATATTTGGTACCAGATATCAGATAAAGCCCAAAAATAGTTGATTTTAATTCTATTAAAATCTGTTCCGATTTGGATATGCCTCCCATATATATCTTCATCCGATTTCGTGTTAATTGTGCATCAAATGGCCAATATCAGCCCAAATGGCATGAATTTTGGCAAATTCAACCGAAACCAACCTATAAGCAAGTACACCAATTTTAGTAAAAATCTATTCAGATATAGCTCTAGCTCCCATATATATGTTTCATCCGATTTCGTCTTTAAATCCCTCACATTCGTAATATGCACTACACAGGAATGGTATTTGGTACCAGATATCAGATAAAGCACAAAAATAGTTGATTTTAATTTTATTAAAATCTGTTCCGATTTGGATATGCCTCCCATATATATCTTCATCCGATTTCGTGTTAATTGTGCATCAAATGGCCAATATCAGCCCAAATGGCATGAATTTTGGCAAATTCAACCGAAACCAACCTATAAGCAAGTACACCAATTTTAGTAAAATTCGGTTCAGATATAGCTCTAGCTCCCATATATATGTTTCATCCGATTTCGTCTTTAAATCCCTCACATTCGTAATATCCACTCCACAGGAATGATATATGGTACCAGATATCAGATAAAGCACAAAAATAGTTGATTTTAATTTTATTAAAATCTGTTCCGATTTGGATATGCCTACCATATATATCTTCATCCGATTTCGTGTTAATAGCCAATATCAGCCCAAATGGCATGAATTTTGGCAAATTCAACCGAAACCAACCTATAAGCAAGTACACCAATTTTAGTAAAAATCGGTTCAGATATAGCTCTAGCTCCCATATATATGTTTCATCCGATTTCGTCTTTAAATCCCTCACATTCGTAATATGCACTCCACAGGAATGATATTTGGTACCAGATATCAGATAAAGCACAAAAATAGTTGATTTTAATTTTATTAAAATCTGTTCCGATTTGGATATGCCTCCAATATATATCTTCATCCGATTTCGTGTTAATTGTGCATCAAATGGCCAATATCAGCCCAAATGGCATGAATTTTGGCAAATCCGACCGAATCCAGCCTATAAGCAAGTACACAAATTTTAGTAAAAACCGGTTCAGATATAACTCTAGCTCCCATATATATGTTTCATCCGATTTGCTCTTTAAGTTCCTTACATTCGTAATATATACTATTCACAGGAATGATATTTGGTACCAGATATCAGATAAAGCCCAAAAATAGTCGATTCTAATTTTATCAAAATCTGTTCAGATTTGGATATAGCATAGCATAGCATAGCATACTCTTCACAGGAATGATATTTGGTACCAGATATCAGATAAAGTCCAAAAGTAGTCGATTTTAATTTTATCAAAATCTGTTCAGATTTGGATATAGCACCCATATGTATCTTCATCCGATTTCGTGTTAATTGTGCAACAAATGGCCAATATCAACAGAAATGGCATGAATTTTGGCATATCTGGCCAAATTCAGCCTAGAAGCAAGGACACCAATTTTAGTAAAAGTCGTTTCAGATATAGCTATAGCTCCCAAATATATCTTCATCCGATTTGATTTGAATATGAATGCGTAGTCGTCCAAATAAGATGTATATCTGTCACTATGGGTTAAAATCAGAATTATATATGGCTCCTATATATCATAATTATTCTTTACGACAAGCATAATAACAGCCCAAATTTAGTTCAGTCCACAGTCCACGTTAAAATTGATGAATATCCATCCAGATATAGCTATGTCTGTCATATATAAATACGCACAAATTTTTGGAATGCTAAAAATTGAATGAAATTGTTTCACAAATACATTTATTTGTTTTTATATTTATGCTACACCAAAATGCATATATCAAATACGACCGAATACAGCCTAAAACTTAGTTCCCAACTGATTCTAATGAGATTGTGGAATCAGCTATTATAAGGAAAGCGAAGGCTCATTGTGCATGATTTTGCATAAAATTGAGATTCACCGTATTCGTGCATTATTTACCTGAATCTATTAAAGCAATATGTTTATGTGTCAAAAACATTTAGACGATAATAAATGCCTTCAAATATTTTGACCTATATTAAATTGTTTACAATTTATAAGTGCTGAAATATCATAGGTAGTAGCAAAATCTACCTGAAAATTGATAAGTTTACAACTTGTTTACTCATAATTTATTATCTACCTGCAATAAAGTAATAAAATATTGTTGTTTTGCAATGCTCACGTGCAAAAGGTTATTATTTGAGTATAACTAGTAGGTAAAAATCGGGGGCATTACAAAATGTATGCAAAAATTGTACCTGTGTCATTTGATATTTATACACCTAATTTGTAAACAACCTGTTTAGTACACGTGAAAACTTCAAATAGTATACACGTTAAAAAAATTCGAAATTAACAATATAATTATTAAAATTTAAAATGCCGAGAACGCGTAGATAAAGTGCCGCCACACGCAGACGTATTCGCCGTGGTTTAATGCAGGAAGAACGAGAAGTGCTTAGATCTACCCAACATCATGCTATTCAAAGATCATATGGTACAGAATGGAGAAGGTTACGACGACAGGATTATGATTTTCGAGCATCGGAGCAACAACGAGACACGGAAGCCCATGCACTACGACGCCGGGATCCCATCTATCATGAAGATGAACAGCGGAGGAACACTGCTGAACATGCTATCCGACGCCAGGACCCCTTTTATCATGAAGAAGAGCAACATAGAAACACTACCGAACATTCTAACCGACGCCAGGACCCCTTTTATCATGAAGAAGAGCAACAGAGAAACACAGCCGAACATTCTAACCGACGCCAGGACCCGTTACATCACGAAGAAGAGCAACAGCGGAACACTGCCGAACATGTTATCCGACGACAGGACCCTTTATATCGTGAGGAAGAGCAACAGCGGAACACTGCCGAACATGCTATCCGGCGTCAGGACCCTTTATATCGTGAAGAAGAGCAACAGAGGAACACTGACGAACATGTCATCCGACGTCAGGACCCTTTATATCGCGAAGAAGAGCAACAGAGGAACACTGACGAACATGTCATCCGACGTCAGGACCCTTTATATCGTGAAGAAGAGCAACAAAGAAACACTGCCGAACATGCTATCCGACGACAGGACCCTCTATATCGTGAAGAAGAGCAACATAGGAACACTGCCGAACATGCTATCCGACGACAGGACCCTCTATATCGTGAAGAAGAGCAACATAGGAACACTGCCGAACATGCTATCCGACGACAGGACCCTCTATATCGTGAAGAAGAGCAACATAGGAACACTGCCGAACATGCTATCCGACGACAGGACCCATTTTATCATGAAGAAGAGCAACATAGGAACACTGCCGAACAAGCTATCCGACGACAGGACCCCTTTTATCATGAAGAAGAGCAACAGAGAAACACAGCCGAACATTGTAACCGACGCCAGGACCCGTTATATCACGAAGAAGAGCAACAGAGGAACACTGCCGAACATACTATCCGACGTCAGGACCCTTTATATCGTGAAGAAGAGCAACAGAGAAACACTGCCGAACATGCTATCCGACGACAGGACCCTCTATATCGTGAAGAAGAGCAACATAGGAACACTGCCGAACACACTCTGAGACGACAGGATGTACTCTACCGCAGAGAGGAGCAAGAAAGGGACACTGTAGCTCATTTACTAAGACGCCGGGATCCCATCTATCATGAAGAGGAACAGCAAAGGAATACATTGATGCATTCACAAAGACGTCAGAACCCAGATGTTCGTGTTTCGGAGCGTTTACGAAATACTCGCCAAATACAGGAAAGACGAAACGTACAAAGGAGTGAACAACAGGACCTAAATCGATCAACATATTCTAGAGTCGAACGTCATAGACGTAACCCCGCCAATAGAATTAGGACCAATGCGATAGAGGCCGAAAGGAGCAGAGCAAGAAGAAGCAGCTTTACAGTGGAAGAAAGGCAGGAGGAATCAGCGAGGATAATCAGCCGCCGTAATGAACAGAGATTTCATCGTTATAACGAAACCATCAAGCAAGGACCAACAAGGATATGTACGTGCTGCGGAGGTTTGTGGTTTCCTCACCAAGTAGAACTCCTAAAAAAAGAAGGTATGTCAAATTTAAATTTTGTTTCGGAGGTTTTCTTTTTGTCTGAACGTTTTCCATCTGATAATGATTTTTACACATTTTGTAAAACTTGCAGCAGAGATATTAAGAATGGGAAAAAACCCAATATTTGCCTGTCAAACGGCTTAGACTTTCCCAATATTCCAAATCCTCTCAAAGACTTAACGTCAGTAGAGGAACGTCTAGTAACTGCTAGATTGCCCTTCATGATCATTATTGCCCTTTGGTTTTGAAAGGCAAAGTGCAATTCGTGGTGCTGTAGTAAATGTACCTATATCGGTGAATGAAACAGTTACGTCCCTTCCTAGAGGCTTTGATCATGCACAGGTAATTCAATTGCATCTTAAACGCCGCTTGGAATATCAGCATGATTATATGACTGAAACAATCAGACCGGCGAAAGTAATTGAAGCAGCCAGATTCTTGATTAATACAGAGTTGTATATCAAACATGGTATAACAATTGATGAGGCGTGGTTTGCAGGTTTTAGCTCTTCAGAGGTCGTACCTTTTGTTGCGAATCAAGAAGACCAAGTGGTAATTCAACAAATTTTCGAAGGTCAAATGCATAATGATGGCCAGAGGGCAGACATTCCGCATGATGAATATGCGATGGAAAATCTTAATCCAGGTGGTCACCAAACAATGCTCGAGAGTAGGGTCGATGAAAATGTGCCTCATCAACGAGTTGTCATGGCTCCAGGTGAAGGTCGCCGACCTGTTGATATGATTATGGACGCTGATTCTGAAGAGTTGGCCTTTGTTTCCATATATTGTGGTAAAAAACGATCCTGCACGGAAACATATTCCAAAATTATACGATCCGAACTTCGGAGGTATGACAGAAGGTGCTGCAGAATTGATAAGATATTGTATAGCTACAAAATGCTAGAGCTTTTGTCAATTAAAAGTGCTATGTCAATTGCATTGAGAAAACATACCAGATCCCGAAATGTAACAGTCGCAAATGCTTTGGATGAAACATATATGAATAGCCTTATTCAACACGACGATGGTTTTCGCATACTCAAGGGTATACGCACTTCTCCTGCCCACTGGGAAGCAGAGAAAAAGAAGGCTGTTGCCATGATCAGGCAATTTGGACTTCCAACATTCTTCATAACTTTGTCTGCTGCCGAAACTAAATGGTGTGAACTTTTAGTAATCCTGTCGAAAACTGTTGACAATATTGATCTTTCCGAAGAGGAAGCTGCTAATCTCACCTTCTCCGAAAAAGCTCGCTTAATCCGCGACGACGCGGTTACATGCTCCCGCTACTTTGATTTCCGATTCAGGCAATTATTTTCTTTATTTAAAATGAATAATGGAATTTTCGACAACCATTTTGTAGAAAAATATTATTGGAGAGTTGAATTCCAACAACGTGGATCTCCCCACATTCGTGGAATGTACTGGTTAAAGGATGCTCCAAAAGTTGATCTGAATGACTCATCTTCCTTTTCTTCCGTGATCACTTTTATTGATAAATATATTTCCACAAATGGTTCCGATGATAGTTTACAGGAATATATTGCTTATCAACGACACAATCACAATCGGTCATGCACTAGGGAGTTCCGTGGTGAAAAGATTTGTCGTTATGGTATGTCATATCCACCAATGCCTACAACTGAAATATTATTGCCGCTTCCTGAGAACTGCGAAAATATGCAGGAGTATAGAGTAAACTATGAAAGAATTCAAAATATGTTAAATGCAAATTTGGGCTCCCAAATAGAGGCGGAATTAAATAATTTTGAATATTTTCTGGCTCATGAAAATATAAGCTTAACTTACGAAAATTATTTGCTATCTCTGCGATCATCTTTAAAGAAACCTAAAATTTTTTTACGCAGAAGATTCCAAGATAGGATGGTGAATGCTTATAATCCAACTATATTGTCGCTACACAGAGCAAATATGGATATTCAATATATTTTAGATCCATACGCATGTTGTAGTTATATCATTAATTACATTAATAAGTCAAATCGTGGAGTATCCAGAATCCTTCGTGATGCCGTTGAAGAAATTCGAGCGGGCAATCACACAATAAAGCAAAAATTGCAACATATTGCTCACAAGTTTATCTCGGGTACGGAGATATCTGCACAAGAAGCCACATATTGCTGTTTAGGGATGCGGCTATCAGAAAGCAGCAATGCTGAGGTTTACATAAATACTGGACGACCTGAAGAGCGAGTATTAATGCTTAGGTCTCGGGAACAGTTACAGAATTTGCCCCCTGATTCTGTAGATATATATGTTGTTGGTATTTTGGAACATTATATTCAACGACCAGATGAATTTGAAGATTTATGTCTAGCAGATTTCGCAGCTAAATATAAGTATTCCAGAACACGTCGAAGCAATACAATAGAACGTAACTACGAAGAGCAAGATCCGGAATATAATTCTGAACAGACGTTACGGACTTTTCAATTAAAAGATGATAGTGGTTTCATCAATGAAAAAGTAAAACCCCATGTCCTTCGGTACAGAAGATTCAACGTCAACACTCATAGAAGCGATTACTTTAGAGAATTAGTAATGCTGTTTCTCCCTTGGAGAAATGAGGAAGTTGATTTGTTACAGAATGATAACGAAGCTACTTGCATTGCTTTTAAAGAAAGTATTGAGTTGAACCGAAAAAAGTATGATGTCTTCGAGGACCGAGAACTCGAAAATGTTCTTCAGCGGTTACGAGAGGAAGAGTTGGTAGATAATATCAACGAAGAACCTGATAATGAAATTGTAGATGATGAATTCAGAGTTCTTGGTGTACCAGAAATAGATTCTAACATAAACATTTTACGAACACAAGGTGATGCTACATCGGATGAAGCTCATGAAGGATCAATACGTATAATTAAACTTCCTCCTCTAATTTCTGAATCCGATCTCCTCATTATGAATCGCACATTGAATACAAGACAGACACTTTATTTGAAACATCTCTCCCATAATATAAAATGTGGATCAACATTTTACGAATTTATAGGAGGAGGCGCCGGTGTTGGGAAGAGCAGATTGATTTCGGCTATTTATCAATCTGTTAACAGAAGGCTGAACAGTATACCAGGCTCCGGCCCGACATCAACTAAAGTGCTACTGACAGCTCCTACAGGTAAAGCCGCTTTCGGTATAGGTGGAGCCACATTACATTCGATATTTTCCCTTCCCATCAATCAGTCAAGTTCGGAGTTGAGACCATTAGGTCCAGATGCATTAAACGCAATTTATGTGAAACTCATGAACTTAAGGCTACTGATTATAGATGAAATTTCCATGGTGGGATCCAAAATGTTTTCGTATTTAGACGCACGGCTTAAACAAATATTTAAAAGTACCGAATATTTCGGAGGAATATCTGTACTCGTTTTTGGGGATTTGAAACAGCTTCCTCCTGTGGGCGATCGCTGGATATTTGCAGCACCAACAAATGATCCCTATAGTGAAATATATGGATCTACTTTGTGGGATAAATTCAAATATTTTGAGCTGAATGAAATATTGCGCCAAAGGGAAGATCAGCCGTTTGCTATAGCTCTGAATAATATGGCTTCTGGGCAAATGACAAACGAAGATGTTACCCTTTTACGACAGCGAATTGTAAATCCATCAGCCATTCCTCATGATGCCATCCATTTGTTTTGCTCCAATGAAGAAGTCAATGTTTACAATACTTGGAAGTTGAACTCCATTACAACCGAAGAAGTAATATCTGAAGCATGTGACATAGTAAAATCCACTGGGCTAACAGATGAAAATAGGAGAAGAATCATGGAATCTGTTAAAAAGTTTAAAGTTTCAGAAACTCAAGGTTTACCATATATGCTATCGTTAAAGACTTCAGCGAAATATATGGTGACTGTAAATGTCGATACAAGTGATGGGTTGGTGAATGGAGCCACTGGCCAACTTATGGAAATTAATTTCATAGGCGCAACCAGGAAGCCTTCCACAATTTGGATTAAATTTCCTCAGGAAAATGTAGGAGTTTTAGCCCGTTCAAAAAGAAGCCATCCATCTGAATCATTGTGGACCCCTATTGATGTCTGTGTAAAGACTTTTCAGTATAAACGTAATGAGCAGGTTAATATAGATCGGAAGCAGTTTCCGATAGTACCGGCAGAGGGCATAACTATTCATAAAAGCCAAGGTGCCACATATGAAAAAGTTGCTGTCCACTTGAAGCCACGAATGAATAGGTCGGCTCTATATGTAGCTTGCAGTAGAGCGACAACCGCTGCCGGGCTTTTTATTATAGGTCATTTTAATCCACCTCCGCCATTCAAAGAAAATGATAAAGTACAGTTGGAAATGACTAACTTACGAACACGCAAGCGCCTGAACACGCATTATGATTGTATGTATAAGACCAATACTTTAAAAGTTTTGTATCATAATGTTCAAAGTCTTCATGCTCACCTGGAAGATGTACGTAATGATTCGCTGTTGCTTAAGGCCGATATAATATGTTTTGTTGAAACATGGACACTACATGATGAACAGTATGACATTCCCGGTTTTACCGTATTACCAAGGATGAGGTTGGACTCCACTGAAAACAGCAATCGTAGATGCAAACGTGGGTTAATGGTTTGTGTCAAAAATGAAATATCCCAATTTGTACGATATAAGTTTCATAAACAGGTCCATGTCAGCAATAAAACCTTAGAACTTATAGTGTTTGAAATAAGAGATATTAACATATTGGTCCTATATCGAAATAAGAATTACGCTGTGAATTGCCTACAGGAAGTTTTAAGCAATGTGTTACAAACCCATGCATCCACGAATACGCAGAAACTCGTAGTAGTTGGCGATTTCAACATTTGCCGTCAAAGAGACAAACCAGTTACTGAAGTGTTTCTTAACAACAACAGCCTTTTATCTCTTCTAAATACACCAACAACGAAGGGTTTAACTCAAATTGATTGGTGTTTCAGTAATATTGACCATAGTATAATAAATGCGACAACATTTGAAACTGTGCACAGTTATCATGACGCGATATGCGTTAGCATATCTAATATAAATATATAAAACATATATATATATATATATATATATATATATATATATACATCAGACTAATTACGAATTAAAGGTGTCTTTACTTCTTAACTAATGCTAAAAGGTTTAAGACTACAACATTTCCTTTAGTTTGTTCCTTCATATCATTTTTAAATTGATATAAATACCGAAATGGTTGAATAATACGCTACTTTCCATAGTAGCATTATACAATTCGACTGTTTTACTCTTCCGGGGAATAAGCCTTGGCGTGGCGGTGGAGCTGAGTACCTTCATAACTGAGGGGAAACCAATTATTCCAATTTTCGTTCCTTCAATTCCCAAGTAATATTAGGAATTGTTTCAGACATCTGTACAGCCACATAGTGGTGAGAATCGATTATTCTAACGATTTCAGGTTAATTGTGCACTAAATGGACAATATCAGCCCAAATCACCTGAATTTTCGTACATAAGACCGAATTCAGTCTAGAAGCTAATACGTCAAATTTGGAGAAATCCGGTTCAGAGATAGCTATAGCTCGTAAAATGCACGATAGAATGATAGATTTTGATTTTGTACCAAATATCTCATAGAGCTCTGAAATGCCCTGTATAAACCTTTTTACGAGAGCTCTACTAAATATGCATAGTGGTGTAGGGTATCATATAGTCGGCCCCGCCCGACTTTTGAGCTTTTCTTACTGGTTTTTTTGTCTGGGATATTCTCCCCAGAAGTTATTTTAAAAATAACTTCTATGACAAAAAACATTTTTTACCCAAGTGACGAGATCGTAAGCTCAATAAAACTAAAATTCTTTTGGAAAATCTTCTAAATCTTACAACCGCACTTATAAACATTTACATCTTTCTCCACTTGTTATGCTTTCGTTTGACCTGAACGAAGTAGCATAACCATGTAAGTTGGTTTTGTATGTTACAACAAAAACACTTTCGTCGACCGTGCCTTGTTATACCCTACACCACATAGTGGTAAGGGTATTATGTCTTTGTGCATTTGTTTGTAACATGGAGAAGGAAACGAGATAGACCCATAGTTAATTTTGAGAACCTTCATAGAATCACTTTTTGAGTCGATATATGCATGTCAGTCCGTCTGTCCGTCCGTCTGTCCATGTATTCTTGTGAACAAAATGCAGGTCGCATTTATTATCCGATTGAGATGAAATTTTCCAAACAATATTTTTTTGGCCCAAGGACGAACCCTATTGAAATTGGTGAGAATCGGATCAAATTTAGATATAGCTCCCATATATATCTTCATCCGATTTCGGGTTAAATGTGCACCAAATGTCCACTATCAGTCCAAATTACCTGAATTTTGGCACCCCCAACCGAGTTCGGCCTAGAAGCAAGTATATGTTTAAGCCTCTCACATTCGTAATATGCACTCCACAACCGTGATATTTGGTACCAGATATAAGATGCAGCCCAGAAATAGATGTTTGTAATTTTATCGAAATCGGTTCAGATTTGGATATAGCTCCCATATATATCTTCATCCGATTTCGGGTTAATTGCGCACCAAATGGCCAATATAAGTCCAAATGGACTGAATTTTAGTACATCGGACCAAATTCAGCCTAGAAGCAAGTATATAAAATTTAGTGAAAATCGGTTCAGATATAGATATAGCAACCACATATATGTTTCATCCGATTTAGAGTTTTAGTCCCATACATTCGTAATATTCACTCTACAACCGTGATATTTGGTACCAGGTATTAGATGGAGCACAGGAATAGCTGTTTTAAATTTTATCGAAATAGGTTCAGATTTGGATATAGCTCTCATATATATCTTCATCCGATTTCGGGTTAAATGTGCACTAAATGGTCAATATCAGCCCAAATCACCAGTCTAGAAGCTAATACGTAAAATTTGGAGAAACCCGGTTCAGAGATAGCTATAGTTCGTAAAATTCACGATAGAATGAGATAGATTTTGATTTTGTACCAAATATCTCATAGAGCTCTGAAATGCCCTGTATAAACCTTTTTACGAGAGCTCTACTAAATATGCATAGTGGTGTAGGGTATTATATAGTCGGCCCCGCCCGACTTTTGAGCTTTCCTTACTGGTTCAATTTGACTTATAACAATATTGAATTGTACATGTTGTAATATTTTTTCATTTTACAACACAGGTTGGTGTTATTATATACAGATTGCAGTTATCCTCACGAAAAAGTGTAGGGTTAGGCTCAGAAGGACTAGGCCTATTGTTTTCAAAGATGTCCGCAATATATTTAGGGATTGAAACTAAAAATGTTCCTGATTTTGCAGCCGTTTTAAAGTTAAAAAATTGAATCCAAAGGAAATCTCGCATATAGATAGATTTTAGGACAGCGGGTAAATTGAACCACTACTTCTGTGTGTAAAAATACCAACATAACTCACAGGCGATATCCGAAATACACTAAAGGTGAACTTCTGGCTTTTTTATGCTGATTTCGTTGATGAGTAAAACCAAATATCGTAAACAATCAAGTCATATAGATGAGTTTAAATTTGGTGATACAGAGGGACCTCTTGCTTTTGGAGTTGATTGCAATATATTTAGGGGTTCAAATGAACCAAAATGAAAAAAAAAAACATTCCTGCTCACACAATTGAAGATAGTTAAGAACAGGGAAGAATTCTAGCATTTTGGATAACCATTGATGTATGTAGCTGTAAAATGGACCACAACACCTAACAGCACGATGGAGTGCGTAAATATTGGGCAAATGTCCCTGGTTAACATGCTAAGGGTAATATCTGGGCAGTGCTTCATGACATAATTTCAAAAGCGAAATATTCCAAAATGGATTCGGACATAAGGGGGCTTCTAACAAATTGTAGTGTTGTAGGGTATCACATGGTCGGCCCCGCACGACTATCGCCTCTGCTTACTTGTTTGAAAATATTATTCCCAATTTACGACCGTAACTTGACTATTCACTTTCTACTTAAGCGCAAGCATCAACATTGGTCCATTGTTTGTTATGGCCCCAAATAATGAAACTTCCTGATTTCCTGTACTGTTATTTTATATATTGTGAAAGATTTTTGAACAATTTAAAATCAAATTAATTACAACCTAACATTTCGAATCCTCAATCATCATTGGGTATAACACACATATCTGATGATTTCCTGTATTCCAAAGTTTTCCGCCTACAATATCCAACGATATCAGCTGTAATTGGATAAGTCCAATTTTCTTCAGATAATATTGATTTTTGCGTTATCATCCATAGCTTCCATTCCATTTAAAAATATTTTGAACTTATCTTAATACTTTATGTATTCATATTTGCTTTCTCTTGCATGCAACATGTATGTGTGATCAGTTGGCTTTATCCTTTCAACTATGTTAACCATTGCAGTTGGTGTATTTTACAATCCGCCAATTTCTGTAAAATTGTTGTCATTTACAGGAATTTATTGTTGGGTAAATATTTTGCGAAATCTGTCCATATTTATTATGTGCATCACTTGACACAGGCAGACATAGAGGCCGACCAACAGATAGACATATGTCCAAGTTGTTGCCATGGTTGTCGAATTTTACACACACATGCATGCACACATATACCAACTGACTGAGTAGCGGCGTGCTTGATTAATATTTGTCCAGAACAATATTGACAATGGCGGATTGTCGCCAATTGCTATCACATAAATTGTATTCGATATGAAAATGTAAACATTTTACATATGAGCGCACATGTAAAAAATGTAACATGTACTGAGAAATTGTATTTACATCCTTCGAAGTGGAAATATGGAATAATAAACGAATAACTTTACTAATAGATAGTTTCAATTTGAGTAAGTGGTCGAAGGGTGTACATGTATGGAGTTGACATATTGTGTTATAAAAGTGTGACATCGTATTGACGACGATGATACTTATTAGAGTGGGGGAAAATTAAAAAAATGGTAGAAACTTATTGCTATATGATACTAGCTGGCCCAGTCCGCGTTGCCTGCTCGTAGTTTTAATGTATAGTTTTTAAAGCATAAGAATTTACAAATCTGGCTCACATAAGTGGTACAATTTTTAGTATAAATGATGACTCGATTAAATAGAAATAAATACGTCTTTCAAAAAACCTGATCCTATTTTTCAGTAAGAGCTTTTAGTTTGAGAGTTAAAAACCTGAACAATATAGCATATATATTAAAAAATATACATTAACTGTTTATAATAGGCCCATGTAAAATGGTTTTCTACCACTAAAGTAGCCTAAACACACATTCAAAGTCAAATCGATTCGAAAATATAATCGCAACCCTCGAAATAGGTAAAATCAGGAGGTACTTTTATATAAGCGCTACTCCAAAATATTGATATTAATATTGACCTTTACGTAAAAGTTATAATGAAGCAGGGTCCAATACTTACAATTATTTGAAAGAATTTACTCTTCTTTCTAAAATCTTAAATTACCAAAATTTGAGGAATTGGAAAGAGGCTATATCATCTGAGGGGGGCTATATCACAATGTAGACCAACCTGCTACATATTTTGTACAAATGATTCCTCATGTAACCCCTAGGACTGTATCAAATTTAAAACTTTATCGTAACTTTTGCGGAGTATAGGGCAAAATATTTGCTGACCTTTGTGCATGGATAAATTTCCTAACCCCAAGATTGTCTGCGGCGCAGTGTAATTACTGACGATAGCGCATTATGCTCGTATAACGTTACCTATGATTTAAGGTTATTTTTAAGGGTTCGGAATAGTTTTCGGAGCATAGGAATCCTTTTCTTACTATATTTTCAATTCACTCCACTATTTAGTATAGTCCGCATGTTACAGTGCCTTTCATATTCGGTATTTCACTGATTGAAGTCCCAATGAATTTTGCATTTTGAGTTCTCATTGGATAGATTATTTCCATATCTAATCAAAATTGAAAATTTGCGTATGGCAACCATATAACAGCATGTATAGAAAATATGCAAACTTTTTCGATTTTTTCGGATTTTTTTCAATAAGAATTTTCAATTCCAAATGGCATTCTGAAACAATTCTACACAAATTTTTTCAGTTCCGGGATTTTTCTCAAAATTTTCTTTCATGGCAACGTTTCCACTGTAATTACAAATAACCAAAAAAAAAATATGAGTCAAATCGGCCCAGCCGTTCTCAACTGATGTGTTACAATACTTTTTCAAATGTGTTACATATAAATTTAACGAAGTAGGTGTCGACAGTTCCTCTGACCCCAAACAGATACCGAGGGTTGGAGGGAGAGAGTCAAGATTACGTCGTATACTAACTGTGAAACAGATATCTTCATGATTTTGGCAAATATTAGGATTTTAGATAAATCGAAAAAATGGGCGCAAAATTGGGCGTGGTCCCTTTTCCTTTGCATAAAAACCTAAATCGGGGTAGGACGAACATTTAAAAAACATACAAATGGTTCTAGCCGGTCTCAAGTGATTCAATTACCAACGAACAACAATTGGTTTATATATAGATTAAAAAGTAGGCGTTGTCAGTTCCTTAGCCCCCAAATTAATACTTAGGATTGGAGGGAAAGTCAACAGTATGTCGTGTAATAATTTTCAAACCGGTATCTTCATTATTTGACAAATATAAGGATATAAGATAAATCGAAATAGTGGGCGTAAAAGTAGGCGTGGTCAATACTTTTTTTCTTTAAAAACCTTACTCAGGATACGACGAACGTTTGTACAAAAAAATATGCAAATTGGTCCAGCCGTTCTCAACTGATTCCATTACCAACGAACAACAATTGATTTTTATATATATAGATTAAGAGTATAAATGTTTTTTTCTCCTTCCAGCTCATTTTAAAAAGCTCTCTCTGTATCACATATAAATAGGAATATACGATTTCTACTTTCTCACTTTTTACTCTGTTTGTGTTAGCACCATTATGCATCCGCATGCATCTAAAGTACGTGCATCTAAGGAATGTTCATATTGTTAATGTTTTCCATATTTGTTGCCATTGTTGTCAGCGAACACCAAAATTCATACATTGTTGAAAGGAAACCTTTTAATAGGCGGCAAAGTAAATGTGTGCATAACAAACAAGATTGTTTGCAACAAAAGCGGCAGACTGTCTAACAAACAAAAAATGATGCAGTTATTTCCGGTACAGGTTGTTCTTACAAAACTCGGCACTTTTAGGTTAACGGCAATAAAGTCGATATTTCATTTATCGAAGTCAAGTAGAATAGTCTTAAATTCTAATTGGTGCCTTTTGCACTACAGAATTCGGTTCTCCAAAGAACACAACAAGGAAACGTTTATCATTTTTATAGTTAAGAGAAGAATTGTTACTGCCCCATTATTTACTACGAAGGTTTTGGCTTGTGACATGGCGGCGAAAAACAGCTTTAAAAGTTAAATGTACGTATGTTTCATCAGGTCCGTTACGATAAATTCCGAAATTAACTAGAGCCACGAATTTAACAGAGAAAATAACATAGCTATGTTAACTTAACAGAGCTACATAAAAATTGTTTTTTCCTTAACATTTTTCATTTTTAATTACTTATCGTATAAAAACGCTAACAAAATGCATTATATAATCATAATTAAATTATATTCCAAAGATTGTAAGGCAACATACACCCATTAACTCGTAGTACAATACTATGTGCCAGGACAAGTTTACACCAAACTGTGCCCTCCAGGACAATTCTGCCGGTACAATATGGGTACCTACGGAAAGCTTATGAAGTCTACTATCCATTGGCATTAACAAAATTATAGGAAGGTCCAGCCAGTTCCGAGTTATATAGTCATTTCTGGAGGTATCCTTGGAACAGGATAACTCCATTGGCCAATATGCCTTCCAGGACAATTCTGCCGGCACAATATGGGTATCTACGGAAAGCTTTTGAAGTCTACTATCCATTGGCATTAACAAAATTATAGGAAGGTCCGGCCAGTTCCGAGGTATATTGTCATTTCTGGAGGTATCCTTGGAACAGGATAACATCATTGGCCAATATGCCTTCCAGGACAATTCTGCCGGCACAATATGGGTACCTACGGAAAGCTTATGAAGTCTACTATCTATTGGCGTTCAGAAAATTATAGGAAGGTCCGGCCAGTTCCGAGGTATATGGTCATTTCTGGAGGTATACTTGGAATAGGATAACTCCATAGGCCAATATGCCTTCCAGGAATATTCTGCCGGCACAATATGGGTACCTACGGAAAGCTTATGAAGTCTACTAACCATTGGCATTCAGAAAATTGTAGAAAGGTGCGGCCAGTTCCGAGGTATATGGTCACTTCTGGAGGAATCCTTGGAACAGGATAACTCCATAGGCCAATATGCCTTCCAGGACAATTCTGCCGGCACAATATGGGTACCTGCGAAAGCTTAGGAAGTCTACTATCCATTGGCATTAAGAACTGGTCGGACCTTCCTATAATTTTGTTAATGCCAATGAATAGTAGACTTCATAAGCTTTCCGTACATTCCCATATTGTACAGGCAGAATTGTCCTGGAAGGCATATTGGCCAATGGAGTTATCCTCTTCCAAGGATACCTCCAGAAATGACCATATACCTCGAAATTGGCCGGACCATTCTATAATTGTCTGAATAAGCTTTCCGTAGATACCCATATTGTACCGGCAGAATTGTCCTGGAAGGCACAGTTTGGTGTAAACTTGTCCTGGCACACAGTATTGTGCTACGAGTTAATGGGTGTATGTTACAATCTTTGGAATATAATTTAATTATTATTATATAATGCATTTTGTTAGCGTTTTTATACGATTAGTAATAAAAAATCAAAAATATTAAGGAAAAAAACAATTTTTATGTAGCTCTGTTAAGTTAACATAGCTATGTTATTTTCTCTGTTAAAATCGTGGCTCTAGTTAAATTCGGAGTTTATCGTAACGGACCTTGTTTCATCATAACTCGACATTTAAAGTTCACATTGGATATAAATTTGCTTTATGTTTTTTCGAAAGAGGTCAACATTTTGACATAATCCCAACAGAGATTTCTGTATTTTAGAGTTCCTTGCAACATTTTATATACCCTCTACGATACATAGCTCTTGATCAGCGTAAAATTTTAAGACGACTGCCCGTGCATCTGTTGTAATAACGCTAGAGTACATATCAGTACTTTGTCTGCAGGCAGGTCAAGTTCGAAGATGGTACATTTTGATGGTTTTAGCCACCTTTTTCAACGGAATTGTCTGAAAATCCACACATGAAGTTCCTTCTTAGTACTTTATACCCTGGAAATATATGTTCTATATAGCTCCCATACAACGGTACCCTCCGATAATCGCTATTTTGATTTTACCGATATTTTTACCGGAATTGTTTCAAATTTCGTATTTAAAGTTCGTAATACATCTTAAATAGTTTTCAGTAAGTAACTTATTTTAAAGAGCCGAAACACATATACTTCCAATTCTAAGCACGTGCGTTTTTCTTAAATCACAGATATTTACGTGTTGTCACACCCATCCTCGAAACTAACTGCGAAATACAATACACAATGGAAACAGCAATCAAATACAATGATATGGACAAAGTAAATAACCTTTACACCCGAAGATATGTAAGAACTTAAAATAAGTATTTTTCAATTGCAGCTTCATAAAGTAATAAAGCGTAAATATCCAAATAAATTCAATATAGAGTAAGCTAATTAAAAATCGTTTTAATGAATATACATTTTAACCTACATATTCTTT
This sequence comes from Musca domestica, assembly GCF_030504385.1. Classification (NCBI taxonomy): domain Eukaryota; kingdom Metazoa; phylum Arthropoda; class Insecta; order Diptera; family Muscidae; genus Musca; species Musca domestica. The sequence goes on from NW_026712299.1 coordinate 17,822,851, forward strand.
ATTAGAACTATTCTTCGAGACTTTTTACCGATCAAAGTATTATTTTTACATCTAACCTGAAATACGTATTTACTCTTTGGCCATTTAAGGATGAACATTTAAATTCCGTTTTGCAAATGTTTCTAGTTTTATTCTGTCAGCTGTTGGTATTGAACTGGAAATACTTTTATTTGTAAGTAATCGCACCATATAGCTTGCCACGGTTACGAAAATTAAAATGTATTACGTTTAGACCAAAATCCTTTACAATTTTTTTTAAGAAATAAAATTTTATTTTCAACCTACTGGCAATGCAAAAGTTCCGATAAGCCGAATAATATATTATTTTTCGTATATTATTTTTCGAACAGGTTAAGTTTGTAAATGGGCTATAATGATCTACGTTTTCGTATAGCCCCCATATAACGATACCTCCCGCATTTTGATGATTTTTGCTGCATTATTCTCAAGAATTTTATCAAATTTCGTATTTGAAGTTCGTAACGAGTACTACAACCTATGACATAAAATTTTCTATGCCAATCCACGAATTCGTATTGCTTCCATACAACGGTTTTTCGGCGGTTTTTTCTTAAATTTTTAAAGTTCCTTGCAAATGGTGGAGGGTATAAAAAGTTCGTCACTAACCCGGGCGAACTTAACTGCTTTCACTTGTTATTAAAAAAAACAATTGAATCCAGCAGCTTTTGACGGTTCTATCATCAAGGCCATTGTTACAAATAATTCCCTTATTAATTTCAATGCTAAACGTAATATTAAATCCAACCAACATGATTGTCTCTTATGAACTTGTATCCCACATCTTAAACATTTAAATGTCACTTTCATGCTAGATTTCCTCTGAAATTTACCACAAAAATGCTTGAAGCAACAAAAATGCATTCAAATTTAACTTTAATTGTGAGCATTTTACAGGGTGAATGCAGCATTGTGACTCTGCTATTATATTCAGTTCATACTGTGCTTGGTTCAAGTTTTCCCCTCTAGTTCCTTTTTTATACCCTCCACCAAAAAAGGTATGGAGGGTATATTAACTTTGTCATTCCGTTTGTAACTCATCGAAATAATCATTTTAGACCCAACAAAGTATATATATTCTTGATCAGCGTAAAATTCTAAGTCGATTTAGCCCTGTCCGTCCGTCTGTCCGTCTGACCGTCTGTCCGTCTGTTGTAATCACGCTACAGTCTAAACGAATTAAGATAGGAAGCTAAAATTTTGCACAGATCTCTCTTTTGTCTGCAGGCAGGTCAAGTTCGAAGATGGGCTATATCGGTCCACGATATCGTATAGCCCCCATATAACGGTACCCCCCGACATTCGGTATTTTGATGATTTTACCCACATTTTTGAACGGAATTGTCTGAAAATCCACACAAGGAGTTCCTTGTGGGTACTTTATACCTCAGCAGAGAATTATCTATATAGGTCCACAATATCGTATAGCCCCCATATAACGGTACCCCCCGATATTCGGTATTTTGATGATTTTACCCACATTTTTCAACAGAATTGTCTGAAAATCCACACAAGGAGTTCCTTGTGGGTACTTTATACCTCGGCAGAGAATTATCTATATAGGTCCACAATATCGTATAGCCCCCATATAACGGTACCCCCCGATATTCGGTATTTTGATGATTTTACCCACATTTTTCAACGGAATTGTCTGAAAATTCACACAAGGAGTTCCTTGTGGGTACTTTATACCTCGGCAGAGAATTGTTTATATAGGTCCACAATATCGTATAGCCCCCATATAACGGTACCCCCCCCCGATATTCGGTATTTTGATGATTTTACCCACATTTTTCAACGGAATTGTCTGAAAATCCACACAAGGAGTTCCTTGTGGTTACTTTATACCTCGGCAGAGAATTATTTATATAGGTCCACAATATCGTATAGCCCCCATATAACGGTACCCCCCCGATATTCGGTATTTTGAAGATTTTACCCACATTTTTGAACGGAATTTTTTGAAAATCCACACAAGGAGTTCCTTGTGGGTACTTTATACCTCGGCAGAGAATTATCTATATAGGTCCACAATATAACGGTACCCCCACGGTATTCGGTATTTTCATGATTTTAGCCACATTTTTCAACGGAATTGTCTGAAAATCCACAAAAGGAGTCCCTTGTGGGCATTTTACCTCCTCAAAATGAAGTGTCTATATAGGTCCACGATATCGTATATCCCCCATATAACTGTAACCTCCGATATTCGGTATTTTGATGATGTTGGCCACTCTTTTCGATGGAATTGTCTTAAAATCAACACAAGTAGTTCCTTGTGAGTACTTCACCCCCTGAGAGAGAATTGTCTATACAGGTCCACGATATCGTACATCCCCCATATAACGGTACCTTCCGATATTCGGTATTTTATGATTTGACTCACATTTTTCATCGGAATTGTCTGAAAATCCACACAAAGGGTTCCTTGTGGGTACTTTATACCTCGGCAGAGAATTATCTATATAGATCCACGATATTGTATAGCCCTCATATAACGGTACCCCCGATATTCGGTATTTTGATGTTTTTAGCCATATTTTTCAACGGAATGGTCACAAGGGGTTCTTTGTACACAAGGGGTTCTTTGTGAGCACTTTACCCACCGACGGAGAATTCTCTATATAGGTTAACGATAACGTATAGCTCCCATATAACGGTACCCCGCGATATTCGGTATTTTGATGATTTTAGCCACTTTTTCCAATCGTATTGTCTGAAAATCCACACACGAAGTTCCTTGTGAGTACTTTACACGCAGAAATAGATTGGTCTTTATAGGTCCACAATATCGTATATCCCCCCATATATCGGCACCTTCCTATATTAGATATTTTAAAGATTTTAAAAGAATTTTTATTGGATTTTGTTTTTTTGAAAATTTTCTAATTCGTTCCAAATGGTGGAGGGTATTCAAAGTTCGGCCCGGCCGAACTTACTGCTTTTTTACTTGTTCTATTCAAGGTTTTTGCAGCCTTATTTTAGAATTCATCAGCCACCCTTCCCGCTTCACTTTTAAATCGTTCATCGTTTTGAAAATTGTTTAATTTAGTCAACGTTTTCAGAGCAAAGTCAGCCTTTTATAGTTTTTAGGTATTGTCGAAAATTTTTGTTTACATTTTTTCTATATGGCCAACTACCTCGGTGAGGAAGAGGAAATAAAAATGATGATAGGTTTGTTAAAGTATAGTCTGTTGCACTCAACTGATTTGAATGTCGCCTGTGAATAGGGTGGTCTCGGTTTCCTCCACCCATAGACGTTAGATTTAGAAATAGTAAACACTGGCTTAATAGATTTTTGTTTTAATACTTAATTCCAAGTAACATGGTAAAAATGTGGCTGGTAGACCTATTTTTTATTGGTAGGGCGATAGATTCGCCCATTTGAGTTCTTTCAATTGTAGCTTAAGTATAATAATTGCCATCCATTTTCTCTCTATCTTTCCCTCTCTAAAACGTTTGGTATTGAACATGGTTTTCTATGGTTACTACAGATATTTTGATTGATTGGGCAAACACACACACATCATCCAAAGCTCAACACTTGAACTTGGAAATAACTTGACTGGGTATTTTGATGTGCATTAGTGTGTATGCATATGCGTAGGTAAATATTTGCTAACACTTGTATACAAATAAATCAGACAGTATTCAAACAAATCGTTATGAACTGTTACATTTCACATGAAAACCCCACAAACAGAGACAAATAACACAATGACATATGGAAAAAAATAAGAATGTGTGTCTTAGAAACTAATAATAAATCGAGCAGAATACAATTTTTTTATAGTATAGCAGGTCTTAAATATTTACTTGAAAATGGCAAACGTGGAATTTAGCATGTTTTTAATAAAGATTCAAAATAGTTAAAATTGAGAAGTACGACAACACATAAGGAACAGGTGAGGAATATTTGTTAAATCAACTAATATAATTATACCCTACACCACAAGATGGTCAGGGTATTATGTCTTTGTGCATTTTTTTGTAACAGGCAAAAGGAAACGAGATAGACCCATAGTTCCTTTTGATGATCTGCATAGAATCACATTCTGAGTCGATTTATGAATGTCCGTCTGTCCATGTATTTTTGTAAACAAAGTACAATTCGCATTTATTGCCCTATCCAGATGAAATTTTGCACAAATCATTTGGATATAGCTCCCATATATATGTTCGTCCGATTTGCCTTTTATTGTGCACCAAACGTGTAATATTTGCCCATATGGTATGGAATTTGGCACGTACGATCAGATTGGACCTGAAAATAAGTATGCCAAATTTGATCGAAATCGGTTTAGATATAGCTATAGTCCCCATATATGTTGTTCATCCGATTTGTTATTTGCTAAATTATTTGCTAAATTTTACCGAGATCGGTTCAGATTTGGATATAGCTCCCATATATAACTTCGTCCGATTTACCTATCATTGTACACCAAACGTCTAATATTTGCCCAAATGGGAAATTTGGCACTTACGACCGAATTGAGTCTAGAAGCTAGTATGTCAAATTTGGTGAAGTTCGGTTCAGATACAGCTATAGCTCACATATATAATGTTCATCCGATTTGTTATATTTGTTTCCCACAGCCGTAATATTCAATCCGTAATAACGATATTCAGGGAAATATATCAAATGCAGCTCAGAAATATCTTTGCCAAATTTTATCGAGATCGGTTCCGATTTGGATATAGCTCCCACATATATTTTTATACGATTTCAAATTAAATGTGCACCAAATGGGCAATACAAGTCCGAATTTAAAAGATACAAATGCTTCGGCATATATAGTCCTTTGAACTTTAAATTATAATTATAATCATAGCGTGTATGATTGAATTCACCCATTAAAACTTTTAATTGTTATGTGGAGCTCTACTTAATTAGCAAAGTGGTGTATTGGTGTAGTCGGCCCCGCCCGACTTTAAGACCTTCTCTACTGGTTTTTCTATGTGTTTGTTTGTTCTCTCGAAACGAGCTTAAAGATCTGAAATTTTATCACACACCCACCACTATGCGACACGTTTCGCCGTTGGTTAAGCGGCTCATCAGGCATATTTGGTGTGGATGTTGGCTTACAAGGGCCGTTCTCGGGAAAGTAGTACTTATTTCGAACTTATTGCGATTTAAACACTAAAAACTCTCCAAGTTCGACTCGAGTTATATTAGCAGATCTTTTTCACAGCAAAGTTTGTTTTTGTAGTGAGGAATTTTTGTCCACAACAACTACATTGCTTCCAATGCATACACTTGTTTAAGTGCTGCTTTAGGAAGACGGGTTAATGGCTCTGAACGTTAAGACGACAACTTCTAGTTGGCTGCACACCGAGGTCCGCGGTTCAAATCCCACAGCCAGGCTCGGCTGAATTTTAGTTTTTGAATTTTGCCTTTTTAAGGCGAAGATCATGAGCTCGTCTCGAAAGAGAAACAGACACATAAATCATAAACATATGATCTTCGCCTTAACAAGGCAGAACTCAAAAATATAATTTTTACAACTCAACAATTAACTTTCACCTACAATTAACTCTGAACCACTACAAAAAGCACATCAAACAAATCCAGTCAACCACTTTAGCTCATTTTCTGCTGATGTAGCAGTGATAATAAAATAAACAACAATTCTTATTTATCACAACATAAAAAACAATTCGGTTGTTATGAAATATAAATTGTGCTTCGAAACCAAATTAAATGTAGTATTTTAAAATGTGTACATATATTATATTATTATTATAATAATCCAATATAAATCAGCTATTTTAGACTTAGTCACAAAAATGAAATATATTTAAAAAACTGTTAGAATTTTTAAGTATTTCCCAGATGCAGTAGCTGAAATCCTTTGCTTTTTATTAAAAATGGAATATTTATGGCATCATTAAATTAAATATTGGATTTACTGGCAATTGCCATGAGAAGTATGGCAATATGCTTTTGGTACGAAATCAAGCATCATCCGACAGAGCAGTGAAATGTAATTTTCGAGAAAATTGAATTTCAATTGATTATTTATGAATTGTTTACAATGGGAGAACTTCTGCTTTGGCCATTGTTGTTGCCCTCAATTTCGTTTTCTTAGTTTTTTGTGCAATGGAGTTTTCTATGCCATGCTTGTTGTGTGGTCATAACATTTAATGTTCATAATAATTTTGTTATTATTGCAGTTATATTGTTATCGTTAGAGTTTCAATTGATTTTGGAAGAAGAAATCTGTTGTTACGATTTTCCAATGAAAGTATAATAGTTTTGAATTGGGTATGAAGTTTTTGTTATAGGTATTTGTATCAAATGTGGAATGTGAATTTGTTCTACCTTTTGCCCCCGATATTATTTCTGCCAAAGCTTAGGAAGAAAATATAAGATCCAAAAATATCAAATGTTTTCCTGATTATATTTTTAAAATTCAAACGTTCCTATATATTAACAAATTTGTAAAATAATAACATAAACTGATTTCCTTTAAATATTAAAATTCATTGAATTCATTCATTGAATTTTGACCATGAGAAGCAATTTTATTATTGTTGTGGTTTCAAAATCTTTTTAGTATTTTCTATATTTAGAGAAAACTATTGCATGGCACCAAGGAAAATTATTAAATATAGTATTCTGGGGGTATATCACTAGAATGTAGGAAAAATTTTAGGCTTTTAAATATCCTTATATTAAAACACGCACACACATGTACATTTTTATATATTTTTAACACTTGTTTACAAAGACTAGTTGTAACAAATAAAAAATTACATATTAAACCAAACCCTAAACCACAAGGACGGATAGTCAATAAACTTTGTCTGTCCTCCTCTGTCCTCTATGTATTGTCAATGTACACCAAATGATGTGAAATTTTATTTTCTTCGTGATTTTAGTGCTCTTTGTTTACGGTGTTTTTTCGGAACATGGTTGTAACCGGGGTATTTCCTAATCGTTGTTATGCTTACTTCCGCAAGAATGAACATTTTGTTTTATACACCCTGTGGTTGCAAAGCTTCCATATGCAACAACGATTTTAATCATAACCACACACAGATATGCACATACATTAACGGTATAAACGGAAATAGAATTATGTTGTAAAGTATGCATGTTTGTGCATATTTTAATTAAACAATGTAAAGACAACCACATATGCGGCTTTCTTATAAAACAATAAATGTGTATTTATGGAAATTAAAGGTTTTTATACCCTACACACATAGTGGTAAGGGTATTATGTCTTTGTGCATTTGTTTGTAACATGGAGAAGGAAACGAGATAGACCCATAGTTACTTTTGAGAACCTTCATAGAATAACTTTCTGAGTCGATTTATGCATGTCAGTCCGTCTGTCCGTCCGTCCGTCCGTCCGTCCGTCCGTCTGTCCATGTATTCTTGTGAACAAAATGCAGGTCGCATTTATTATCCGATTGAGATGAAATTTTCCAAACAATATTTTTTTGGCCCAAGGACGAACCCTATTGAAATTGGTGAGAATCGGATCAAATTTTGATATAGCTCCCATATATATCTTCATCCGATTTCGGGTTAAATGTGCACCAAATATCCACTATCAGTCCAAATTACCTGAATTTTGGCACACCCAACCGAGTTCGGCCTAGAAGCAAGTATATCAAATTTGAAAATCGGTTCAGATATAGCTATAGCTCCCATATATATCTTTCATCCGATTTGATCTTTAAGTCCCTAACATTCCTACTATGCACTCCACAACCGTGATATTTGGTACCAGGTATTAGATGGAGCACAGAAACAGCTGTTTTAAATTTTATCGAAATCGGTTCAGATTTGGATATAGCTTCCATATATATCTTCATCCGATTTCGGGTTAATTGACCACCAAATGGCCAATATTAGCCCATCTGGTCCGAATTTTGGCACATGTGACCGAGATTAGCTTTAAGGCAAATACAACAATTTTGGAGAAAATCGGTTCAGAAACAGCTATAGCTCCCATATATATGTTTTATCCGATTTGGTGTTTAAGCCTCTCACATTCGTAATATGCACTCCACAAGAATGATATTTGGTACCAGATATAAGATGCAGCCCAGAAATAGATGTTTGTAATTTTATCGAAATCGGTTCAGATTTGGATATAGCTCCCATATATATCTTCATCCGATTTCGGGTTAATTGTGCACCAAATGGCCGATATAAGTCCAAATGGACTGAATTTTAGTACATCGGACCAAATTCAGCCTAGAAGCAAGTATATCAAATTTAGTGAAAATCGGTTCAGATATAAATATAGCAACCATATATATGTTTCATCCGATCTAGAGTTTTAGTCCCATACATTCGTAATATTCACTCCACAACCGTGATATTTGGTACCAGGTATTAGATGGAGCACAGGAATAGCTGTTTTAAATTTTATCGAAATCAGTTCAGATTTGGATATAGCTCTCATATATATCTTCATCCGATTTCGGGTTAAATGTGCACTAAATGGTCGATATCAGCCCAAATCACCAGTCTGGAAGCTAATACGTAAAATTTGGAGAAACCCGGTTCAGAGATAGCTATAGTTCGTAAAATGCACGATAGAATTAGATAGATTTTGATTTTGTACCAAATATCTCATAGAGCTCTGAAATGCCCTGTATAAACCTTTTTACGAGAGCTCTACTAAACATGCATAGTGGTGTAGGGTATCATATAGTCGGCCCGCCCGACTTTTGAGCTTTCCTTACTGGTTGATAATGTATTTATACCCTACACCACATAGTGGTAAGGGTATTATGTCTTTGTGCATTTGTTTGTAACATGGAGAAGGAAGCAAGATAGACCCATAGTTTCCTTTGAGGATCTCCACAGAATCACTTTCTTTCTGTCCGTCCGTCTGTCCATGTATTCTTGTGAACAAAATGCAGGTCGCATTTATTATCCGATTAAGATGAAATTTTGCAAACAACATTTGTTTGGTCCAAGGACGAACCCTATTGAAATTGGAGATAATCAGTCAAAATTTAGATATAGCTCCCATATATATCTTCTTCCGATTTGCCTTTTATTGTGCACCAATCGTGTAATATCAGCCCGGCGTTTTGCACATACGACTAAATTAGGCCTGAAAATAAGTATGCCAAATTTGATCGAAATCGGTTCAGATATAGCTATAGCTCCCATATATATTGTTAATCCGATCTGTTATTTTTGTCCTCTGCAGCCGTAATATGCACTCTGTAACGACAATATTTGGGGAAATATATCAAATGCAGCTCAGAAATAGCTTTGCTAAATTTTATCGACATCGGTTCAGATTTGGATATAGCTCCCATATATAACTTCGTCCGATTTCCATTTTATTGTGCACCAAACGTCTAATACTTGCCCAAATTGGATGAAATTTGGCACTTACGACCGAATTGAGTCTAGAAGCTAATATGTCAAATTTGGTGAAGACCGGTTCAGATACAGCTATAGCTCCCATATATATTGTTCATCCGATTTGTTGTATTTTTTACCCACAGCCATAATATGCACTCCGTAATAACGATATTCAGGGAAATATATCAAATTCAGCTCAGAAATATCATTGCCAAATTTTATCGAGATCGGTCCAGATTTGGATATAGCTTCCGTATATATCTTTTTCTGATTTCAAGTTAATTGTGCATTAAATGGGCAATACAAGTCCGAATTTAAAAGATGCACATGATTCGGCATATAGTCCTTTGAACTTTAAGTTATATGTATAGTCATAGCGTGTATGTTTGAATTCTCCCATAAAAACCTTTAATTGTTATGTGGAACTCTACTAAATTAGTAAAGTGGTGTAGGGTATCATAAAGTCCGCCCCGCCCGACTTTCGGACTTTCTTTACTGGTTTTCCTCTAGGTCAAATATGGGTTAGATAAGACAAACAAAAGGGAAACGTTTAAAAGTGGCAGGACATAAATATTCTACTCTTGAGAAATGTATAGAAGCTAAATGGCATTTAACATTATAAGTGGTCTTTTTCGATTCTATTTTATTTAGATCATGAAATATACAAAATGTTAGACGACGTTTAATATTTAACTGACATTAGAAAGGTCACAACAATCACATACCTCAAGTATGTGGTTAAAAAGAGAAAAAGGAAAGAAAAAGTTAATCGTTCTTCAGTTAAAAGTCCTGAAAAGTCTTCTGAACATGACTTCAAATTAATATTTGCTATCTAGCCAGGACGCCTCTCGTTAAAGAAATGCAGGAAAAATGGCCGGCAAGAAGTCTAAGTGATATTACGAAAATGAATTCATTTGGATCTTGCCATCGAGAAAACCGAAAACTATCTCGAACTCAATTAACAATTAATTACGAATATTTTAGACAAGGGCGGTAAGGTGTTATCGTAGTCAATGTGGCTTGGATATTCAATGCAGTTTTCGTTATCACAGGCAAACAAAGAAACACCAAAAAAGTTTCTGTTCACTCGGGCATGATTGCACATTATTCACCAGATTATTGTAGTGTACAACGCCTATAACTAGGTACACAAAGATAATTAAATCTATGCAATTCATCTTTAACGGCACGAATTAAAATTAGCTTTAATTTTTCCTCTTTAACTTCCAAAGTGTTTTTATACCCTCCACCATAGTATGGAGGGTATATTAAGTTTGACATTTCGGTTGTAACACCTCGAAATATACATTTTAGACCCCACATAGTATATAAATATATTCTTAATCAGCATAAAATTTTTTGTCGATTTTGCGATGTCCGTCCGTCTGTCCGTCTGTGGAAATCATTCTAGCTTCCGAAGGAAATGGTTTATAAAATTTTACTCTAATGCATGCTATGTCTGCTGGACTTTTGGTATTGTTGGTTCACGTTTTTCTATACCCCCATATAATGGAAGTTCAAGATGGATACTACAGCCTATGACAGAAAATTGTAGATGCAGGACCTTGTCTTCGTATAGCCCCCATACAACGATAACTACCGATATTCGATATTTTGATGATTTTAGCGACATTATTTACCGGAATCGTTTCAAATTTGGTATGTGTAGTTCGTAATGGATATTACAGCCTATGGCCCCCACACCATCCTATACCTCCCGATTATTTATCCGAATTGTTTCAAATTCGGCATTTGGAGTTCATAATAGATACTACAGCCTATGAGAGAAAATTGTCCATGCAACGGTATATCCCGATATTAGGTATTTTGGTAATTTTAGCGACATAAATCGCCGGAATTGTTTACAATTTGGCATTTGAAGTTCGTAATGGATGCTACATTCTATGACAGAAAATTGTCTGTGCAAGTCCACGTCTTCATATAGCCCATATAACGGTAACTTTAGATATTCGGTATTTTGATAATTTTAGCTATATTATTCGATTCTGCAAATTTTGTATATAAAGTTCGTAATGGATACTACAGCCTATGACGGAAAATTGTCTCTGCAAGACCACGTCTTCATATAGCCCCCATATAAAGGCACCTGTTAATATGCGGTATTTTGATTATTATAGGGACTTTCTTCGCCAGAATTGTTTCAAATTTGGTATTTGGAGTTCATAATAGATACTACAGCCTATGAGAGAAAATTGTCCATATAACGGTACCTTCCGATATTCGATATTTTGGTCATTTTAGCGACATTATTCGCCGGAATTGTTTACAATTTGGTATTTGAAGTTCGTAATGGATGCTACATTCTATGACAGAAAATTGTCTGTGCAGGTCCACGTTTTCATATAGCCCCCAACTTGGGTTTTTGAGATTTTGATAATTTTAGGTACATTATTCACCGGAATTGCTTGCAAATTTTGTATTTGAAGTTCGTAATGGATACTACACCCTATAACAGAAAATTTTCTATGCAGGTCCACGTGTTCGTATAGCCCCCATATAACGGTACCTCCCGATATTCGATATTTTGATGATTTAAGCGACATCATTCACCGATTTTGTTCCAAAATTCAAATTTGAATATTGTAATGGATTATGACAAAAGTTGCATGCAGGTCCATGGCGAAATCACAAATAGACGAACAGGTCAACTCTGACCTTTTCATAGATGCCGATAGTAAATATATCGGATGTATATAGCGAATTATATACAATGTATATATAGAAGGAAGGGGATGTTAGCTAGAATGCTTATATCTCAAGAATGGCTAGATCGATTTCGCCAAATTTTGTCAATTCAGAATGCCATCTTACCATAAAAGTATAAAATCTAAAAAAATCGCATAAAAATATGCCTATAATGATGTTAACATAGATTTTGTAGTATTTTGTGACATTTTTCTATTTTTCATATTTTTTATCGCATGCGATTTTTTCAATTTGACTTATAATATTTAAGTGTATATTTTGTAATATGTTTGCACTTTACAACACAGGTTGGGTTTATTATATTCAGATTGCAATTATCCTCACGAAAAAGATAGGGTTAGGCTCAAAATGGCTAGACCTATGGTTTTCAAAGATGTCCGCAATATATTTAGGGGTTGAAATGGACCAACAACTAAAAATGTTCTTGATTTTGCAGCCGTTATCAAGTTAACAAATTGAATCCAAATGAAATCTCGCATGAAGTTAGAGTTTAGGACAGCGGGTAGAGTGGACCACTACTTTTGTGTGTAAAAATACCAACATTACTTACAGGCTATATCCGAAATTCACAAAAGGCGATCTTCTGGCTTTTTTTATGCTGATTTCGTTGATGAATAAAGCCAAATATCGTAGACAAGCAAATGATATAGATGAGTTTAAATTTGGTGATGCAGAGGGACCTCTTGCGTTTGGAGTTGATCGCAAAATATTTAGGGGTTCAAATGAACCAAAAACAGAAAACAATTTCCTGCTCACACAATTGAAGAGAGTTAAGAAAAGGGAAGAATTCTAGCATTTTGGATAATCATTGATATACGTAGCTGTAAAATGGACCACAACAACTAAAAGCACGATGGAGTGCGTAAATATTGGGCAAATGTCCCTGGTCAAAGCGCTAAGGGTAATATCTGGGTAGTGCTCCATGAAGTAATTTCAAAAGCGAAATATTTCAAAATGGTTTCGGACAGAAGGGGCTTCTAACATATTCTAGTGTTGTAGGGTATCACATAGTCGGCCCCGCACGACTATAGCGTTTGCTTACTTGTTTTTTTTTTTTCTTTTTTTTTTTGAAAATTGCAAAATTTGTTCAAAATGTTGGAGGTTATTCAAAGCTCTGTCCGGGTGAACTTACAGCTTTATTGTTCCTATTCTTTTCATCGTTACAAAGAAACGCATAATAACATAATATGTGCAATGTGATCTCAAACATATAACTCAACGATTGGAAAAATGTGCTGTTATTGCTGTTCTTTATTGGTTTAATCCATCGATTACGCATATTAAACAACAGAATAAAATATACAAATAAATATTTATGTATTTCAAATTTAATAATAATTCTAATAATATAATCAATACTATATAATTAAACAATGCCAAACAATACTGCAATCATAAAATAATGCCCCCTTGCCAAATAGAGCCAACAATTTTAATAATAAATACTTTTGATATTTTAATCATTATTTATGCAGGGAGGTACAAATAAATCGACACAGAAAACTGAAGTCAAGTAAAAAAGATAAAAATACATGTGATCATGAAGCATTAAATTTTTGGGGAAAAGGTATTATGATTATAAAACACATAAAAACAGAGAATTATAATTTACCCTATTAATTTGTTACCTTATATCTCCACTGAATAACTAATCCCTTTAAAAACATAAAAAATTTTGGTAATAAAATGAAAACTTCAAATTAAATTGTATTTAAAATTTTCCTTACATAAAATCGCCTGGTTTGGGTTTGTAGTACTCCATATCAATGAAGATCCTCTTATAAAAATATTTTAAAAAATTTTCCTTACATAAAATCGCCTGGTTTGGGTTTGTAGTACTAAATGGCAATGAAGATCCTCTTATAAAAATATTAGCACAATTATAGCACCTTACTGCAGAGCACACTGTACATTTTGATTTCAGCCCATACTAATTGCAAAATTTTTAGTGTAAATATATCAATTAGTTCCAACGTCTCTATAAATACACACATACATACTCAAAAATATAATTATTATTATTATGGCAAATTAAAGCAATTGCAGTTTTCAAATCTGCAGCCACAAAATCTGGAAAATTATCGTTCGCAGAAAATTTGATTGTAATTATTCACCAAAAGCCCCACCTCCCCCACTAAACGGTATTTAATTACATTTTCCAACAAATTCAATAAACTCAGCTATGTTTTTAATTCGATTCGATTATCTCTGTGCGTCAATGTATTATGCAGGTCACCTGCAGTATTATATTACCGCGATTTGTTTTTGTTGTGTTTGCTATTTTGCCTGTATTTTCAATCAATTATTTATATGATTATAATAATACAATGTTAATTACACATTTGCAATGCCAGACACACAGACGCAATTGGATATTTAAAAACATGCGATTGTTAAATTGTTTAGCGACTCTATCCTATCAGATAGGCATGTCAGGCCTTTCAACAAACATCAAATTAGTTGAATTTTTTACAACAATGCCAATGCCTGCCAATATAAAAGGCATTACTTTTAGTTTGTGTTGAATGTGTGTTAAATAACAAAATCATTCTTTGTTAATAAAGGAATGAAATGGTTGACGGACACTGACGGACATCTCAATGTCCAGCTAAAACGATTAAACCAAGAACCTTGAAAGTGGGTTTCATAATTTATTGGTATTTTTGAAAATTCGTACCTCAAGGGTAGAAAATAAACAAACGGGGGAGAAAATTGTTCGGATCCATTATTAAAGAATCGGTAAGATCTGTAGCTTTGAAATTTTCTTTAAGTGTCGCCATCATGCGTGGGGGTTATGTAAGCCGGGATTTTTGATCATCATCAAGCGTACAAAAATTAATAAATGGTTAGTTCGTACAAAAAGGAGCAACTATTGCAACATTTATATTGAGCATTTGGAAAGAGGTAGCACTTTGAAATTTTTCCTAAGGGTCACTCGTGATGAGAAGTAATGATATAGGAAATAAAAGATATAACAAATTTCGAAATTCGTGCTGTAATTCAAAAAAAAAAAATCTATAAGGTACATCATTCGCATTATGCGATCGGTAAGAGCTAAAACTTTGCATGATGTATAGGGATGTAATAACCCTGGGTTATTCAGAAATTCATTCTTTGTGCATTGGCTTGTAACATGGAGATGAAAGCGAGTTAGATCCACTCTTGTTTTTGATATTCTTCACGTTCCTGAGTCGATTTATGCACGTCATTCCGTCCAGATATCATATTGAGCTCAGAAATACCAGATTCAGGTTCAGATTTGGATATTGCTCGCATATATATCTCTATCCGATATCAGGTTTATTGTGCACCAAATGGCTAATATCAGCCCAAACGGAGCGAATTTTTGGGGCGTACGTTTCCATTTGGTGGAACTCGGCTAAGATGTATATTTTTTAATGTAATCTATTTCGAAGTAATATCATTCACTCTTTAGCAATGTTATTTGGTATGGAAGGTAAAAATATACCCGACAAATTTGGTGAAAATCTATTCAGAATTGGATATGCCTATAATATATTAGTTCCCTCTGAAGCCAAATTAAAGCCATGATACTCATTCAAATAAGGTTAATAGTTGGTATGATCTACTTAACATAAATTCAGAATGTAAATTCTTTCGTTAATGGAGCTCTACTAAATATACATAGTGGTGTAGGGTATCACATAGTCGGCACCGCCCGACTTTCGACTTTTCCTTACTGTTTTTATAACCTACACGACAAGGTGGTCAGGGAATTATGTCTTTGTGCATTTGTTTGTAACAGACAAAAGGAAACGATATAGACCCATAGTTCCTTTTGATGGTCTGCATAGAATCGCATTCTGAGTCGATTTATGCATGTCCGTCCGTCCGTCTGTCCATGCATTTTTGTAAACAAAGTACAGTTCGCATTTATTGGCCGATCCAGAAAATTAGCACAGATCATTTGCTTGGCCTAAGGACGAACCCTATTGAAATTGGAGATAATCGGTCAAAATTTAGATATAGCTCCCATATATATCTTCGTCCGATTTGCCTTTTATTGTGCACCAAACGTGTAATATCAGCCCGAATAGTATGGAATTTTGCATATACACCCAAATTAGGCCTCAAAATAAGTATGCCAAATTTGATCGGCTCAGATATAGCTATAGCTGCCATATATATTGTTCATCCGATTTGTAATTTTTGTCCTCCGCAGCCGTAATATGCACTCTGCAAAAGCAATATTTGGGGAAATATATCAAATACAGCTCAGAAATATCTTTGCCAAATTTTATCGAGATCGGTTCAGATGTGGATATGGCTCCCATATATAACTTCCTCCGATTTACCTTTTATTGTGCACCAAACGTCTAATATTCGTCTAAATTGGATGAAATTTGGCACTTACGACCGAATTGAGTCTACAAGGTAGGTGATCGGTTCAAATTTGGTGAAGATCGGTTCAGATATAGCTATAGCTCCCATATATACTGTTCATCCGGTTTGTTATATTTGTTACCCACATCCGTAATATGCACTTCGTAACAACGGTATTCAGGGAAATATAACAAACACAGCTCAGAAATATCTTTGCCAAATTATATCGAGATCGGTTAAGATTTGGATATAGCTCCCATATATATTTTTATCCGATTTTAAATTATTTGTTCATCAAATGGGCAATACATGTCCGAATTTAAAAGATACAAATGCTTCGGCATATTTAGTCCTTTGAACTTTGAAATTATAATTATAATCATAGCTGTATGATTGAATTCTCCCAAAAAAACTTTTAATTGTTATGTAGAGCTTTACTAAATTAGCAAAGTGGTGTAGGAAATCATAAAGTCGGCCCCGCCCGACCTTAAGACTTTCTTTACTGGTTTTTTTAATTATTTATTTAATTTGGTAGTCCAGTTATGTTTCTCAATATCTTGAGGGATTTGTACAATCTATCCATTTTAAGTACCAGATTCCAAACTCAACACTTTTCTGATGTCTCAAACCAACAATAATACGAACTTTTACTGTTCTAGCGCTAAAAATTTATAAGTTTTATTTAAAACCCGCCGTCTTATAAATTTTCAAAAATACCACATGAGATAATATCTCGCATCTACTTTGATCTACATGCTACATTCAGCTCCATATATATATCGAATTTTTGAGAATTTTGTAAAACCTTCATTTTCATTTTCCACTCCAATTGTTTGTTCTTCTTGTTAATCTTTTACTATTAAAATCCATAGCATCGTTGAAGGTACAAAGATATTAAGTTAAGAGCACAATGTAGGAATAATACTGACACACATTTGTTCAGGCTAATAACTTTTAAAATTATGTTTTTTTTTTTCTGTCTTCATAGGTTTAAATTTTTATAACCTAAAACACAATGTGTTTCTACACATATTATAAGTTTGATTGGGCCAAAAATTATGTAACACCTCGAAATATTGGTTTCCCACATAGGAAAGTATATATGGATCTTCCTATCTCGCCGAGCCGAGTCGATCTAGCTATGTATGTCCGTCCGTCTATCCGTCTGTCCGACTGTCCATGTTAATTTGTAATCACTCTACAGGTCGCAATTATGGCCCTCACGAAATTGAAAATGGAGGTGGGGTTAAGGTCAGAATAGAACCCTATTTCTTTTGGAGATGATCGCATAATATTTAGGGGTTGAAATGGACCAAACACCAATTATAGATCAATCGAAACGAAAGTTAGCATGGGGCTTGAGCTTAGGGCTGGGCCTTAAAAAGCCTTCCACTTTTAACCATACCAGACCATAGACCATAACAATTTTTTTTAATAAAAGTCAAATTTTAAATCGCGAATATTTTTAATCCCGGCGAAATCACAAATAGAAGAACAGGTCAATTCTGACCATTACGTAGATGCCGATAGTAAATATATCGGACATATGTAGCGAAATATATAAAATGTGTATATACAAAGGAAGGGGATGTAAGCTAGAATGCTTATATCTCAAGAATAGCTGGATTATTTTGACAAATTTTGTCAATTCAGAATGCCCTCTTGGTATAAAAGTATAAAATTTAAAAAAATTGCATAAAAAGATGCCATTAATGATGTTAATATAGATTTTTTAGTATTTTGTGATATTTGGCATAAAAGTATAAAATTTAAAAAAATTGCATAAAAAGATGCCATTAATGATGTTAATATAGATTTTTTAGTATTTTGTGATATTTTTTAGTTTTTCATATTTTTTATCGCATGCGATTTTTTCAATTTGACTTTATATTGAGTTATATGTTTTGTAATATTTTTTCACCTTACAACACAGGTTAGTGTTATTATATACAGATTGTAATTATCGTCCCATTCTCACGAAAATTTTCATAAGGGTAGGTTTATGCTCAGAAGGGTAATATAATTAGAGGTTGAAATGGATCAAAAACTAAAAATTTTCCTGTTTTCGCAGCCATTATAAGTCACAAATATAAATTTTAAGACACGAAATCACGCATAAAGTTAGAGCTTGGGACAGCGAGTAGAATGGACCACTAATTTTGTTTGAAAAAAATACCAATATTTTCATTCTAACGAAACGCTGAAAATAACTTAAAGGCGAAATCCAAAATACACAAGAGGCAAACTTTTCTTAATGCTGATTTCGTTGAAGAATATAGCCAAATATTGTAGACAAGCAAATCATAGTCTAAATGTGGAGATACGGAGGGGCCTCTTGCATTTGGAGATTGTCGCAAAATATTAAGGGGTCAAATAAACCAAAAACACAAAAAATTTCCTGATCACACAATTTTTCCTGAGAAGAGAATTGGATCATCGAAGATGGATTTGGACATTAGGGGGCTTCTAACATAGTGTAGTGTTGTAGGGTATCACATGGTCGGCCTCGCTCGACTATAGCCTTTGCTTACTTGTTTTAAACTTGCAGTCGGCATTCTTCAAGATATAGAATAGCCTTAAAATTGTATGTTCTATAAAGGCACTCAAAAATAAAAAAATAGTATTTCAATTAATTGCAAACAAAAATTATCATTATTTCATCAGATAAATAAATAAATGTTAAGTAATATAGACAACACCAAATTTAATTAATTGTTGATATTAAACTTGCAACCACTTAAATATAACCGCCAAAAACGAATAAAAAGTTTTTGGCGGTTATATTTAAGCAATGTGTCGAATTGGTAATATGTCATTCAAAATCCCAAAATTGTTGCGGCGTGTTATGAAAACCGTACAATAATGGTTTTTTGGACCGCATAACATTTATCTTTATTGAGGTTGCATTGATTTTTATTCCAGATATTGTAATGGAGGTAAGCAAGCGACAAATCATTAGAAAAATGAATATGAAATGAAAATAAAATATTATTTATTAAATTTTTAGAAATGTTTTCTAAAGTTATGATTTTTTATATAATTTCCTAAATAACTGTCACAGAATATTTCATAGTTAAAAGGACTGCAGGAAAAGATACTGATTTCAAATATATAGTTATTTATGTTGGCAGCATAAGGCAATCGCAAAGATTATGAAATATTTCTACTGACATTTATAAACATAATCTACCTAATTGATTTTTTGATTTCAGAATATCAATTAAAACGAAAGAAAAGGCAGACTTCTTAGGATTTGTGCCATGTCAACAACTGTTTGAACGACAGCTCGCAACAACAGCATTACTACGAATGAGCTGAAGATATTAAATCAACACCACAGATGTCTTAGGAGATTTGCCATGAGACTAGAAGAGATTGATATCACTGAAATGTCTGCAACGATAAAATGCACAAATGAGTTACCAGAGATGGATAATGACGAACAATGATGACATTATGACATTACGAAATGCTGTAATTAGGATGATTATGGATGGAGATAACGGTGATGTTGACAATATTTTTTTAAACTATTTTCCTAATTAAATTGATAATGCAACATATTTATATTTTGGCATTTACTGTACAAATTTAAAAATTAAAAAAACAAGTTAAAAAGTATCAGTCGGTATTGCCGCCAGAGATATACCCTCAGCCTATGTTCGATTATCTAAATATATTTTGACTAGTGTTAAGGTTATTCAAACGTTTGACCCTCTATGGAGCAGATCCCGAAGGAATGGGCCAAAAGATGATATAAATATTTCGACAGATGTGCCAAGTCTAAATGGAATCGGATGTTAATTTGGCGATTTATGAGCTTTATGGGTACTCAAAATTTCAATATTTTGTGGGGGAGGTACTTGATGGAGTGGACCGATATTGTCAATTTTCACACCTGTCCTAGCACTGACGCAAATATTAGGATTCGCAAAGTCGGAGCAAATTCGGATTAGCCTTTCTTTTTCTGTGCAAAAAATTTGTTTTTTTTTTTTTTTGAAAATTTCGACCTTTTGTGGGGGAGGTACCAGAAGGAGTGGGCCGATATTGTTCATCTTAACACAACACCTTGGGTTAATATAAATATTGGGATGTGTGAAATTTGAAGACAGTCGGATTCTTACATAACATTTTATGAGAGTTGTAATTATTCAAAATTTTGACCATTTGTGGGGAAGGTATTTGTTGGAGTGGACCGATATTGCCCATTTTCACATCTGACCTAGCACTGACGCAAATATTAGGATTTGCAAAGTTGGAGCAAATTTGGATTATCCTTTCTCTTCCTGTGCAAAAAATATATTTTTTGAAAATTTCGACCTTTTGTGGGGGAGGTACCAGAAGGAGTGGACCGATATTGTTCATCTTAACACCAGACCTTGGGTTAATATAAATATTGGGATGTGTGAAATTTGAAGACAATCGGACTCTTACATAACATTTTATGAGAGTTATAATTATTCAAAATTTTGACCATTTGTGGGGGAGGTACTTGATGGAGTGGACCGATATTGCCCATTTTCACACCTGACCTAGCACTGACGCAAATATTAGGATTTGCAAAGTTGGAGCAAATTCGGATTATCCTTTCTCTTCCTGAGCAAAAAATATATTTTTTGAAAATTTCGACCTTTTGTGGGGGAGGTACCAGAAGGAGTGGACCGATATTGCCCATCTCCGAACTCGATCTAAGTTTGACAAAAATATTACGTTGTAGCCAATTTGGACCAAATCGGATACTCCCTTCGAGAGTTATCGTGCGCACCAGCCAGCCAGACAGACAGACAGACAGACAGACAGACGGACGGACGGACGGACATCGCTAGATCGACTCCAAATGTTCTGAAACGGATTTGGTCCAAAGAGACCTAGGGTCTAAAACCGTTATTTCGACTAGGCACGTTTTGGCCGTATCATATGATATATACCCTCTGTAGCCATATGGCTGAGGGTATAAAAATATTGCAATACTATAATGCGTTAATAAACAAAACCATTAGAAAAGCAATAACATGACATACATACACGAAGAGTTTGTCCCTTGGATTTATTTATTTCATAGCAAATAACAAGTGTGCAGGAAACTGCAATTTTTTGAAGTTGAGTGGCATTTATATTGCAATTAGTAATTTCTAGGTAGCAAAATACTTCCCCGTAATAAGCGTATTTCAAATTAATTGTTGTGTTGTTTTTTAGTTTTAGCATATGGCGTTGGGGTCAATGGTTCTTATTAAAATCATATCCTAATCTGATCGGATTTAAATATAATTTTAAAAAAAATACTTTTACACCAAATTCCGCCACAACTTTCATATTTAATTGAAATTGGTGCGTCAAATATGTGAAATCGGCCGAGAATATATATATGGGAGTATATCCAAATCTTAATAATATCCAATTAATTTATCACATTAATTATTATAACCAAATTTCGCCACACATTCTGAATTTCATTGGAATCGGTCATATAAATCGCGTTTGGTGCATAACATGTATGAAGTCGTCCGAAATATATATGTATGGAAGCTATAATCAAATCTGAGCGAATTTGAATATAATTTGTCAAATTTATTTTTGTACCAAATTTAGTCACACATTCCCAATTTCATTGGAATCGAACATACATATCATGTTTGGTGCATCAAATACATGAAATCGGTCGAAAATATATATGAAAGCTATATCCAAATCTGAACCGATTTCAATATAATTTGACAAATGTATATTCGTTTTAATTTCCGCTACACATTCCAAATTTTATTGAAATTAGAGATACATAGCGTGTTTGAGGCATCAAATGAACGAAATCGGTCGAAAATATATATGAAAGCTATATCCAAATCTGAACCGATTTCAATATAATTTGGTAAATCAATTTTTTAGATAAAATCTATCACACGTTTCAAAATTCATTGAAATTTGGGATACATAGCGTGTTTGGTGCATCAAATGCTTGAAATCGGCCGAAAATATATATGGGAGCTATATCCAAATCTGAACCGATTTCAATATAATTTGGGAAATAAATTTTTTGGACAAAAACCAATACATTTTTAAAATTTCATTGAAATTTGGGATACATAGCGTGTTTGGTGCATCAAATGCTTGAAATCGGCCGAAAATACGTATGAGAGCTATATCCAAATCTGAACAGATTTCAATATAATTTGACAAACTCATTTTTGTTCCAAATTCCGTTACGCATTCCTAATTTGGAGACCGTATCTGTAATCGATCAATAGATATGTGCATACAAAATCTAAATTTTTGGGAGGTACCTCCGATTCTGATGCTATATCTCCACTTCTAAGTGGAATTTCAAAAATGTATATAGCCTATGTTACTTTCAGGCGATGTTGCAGTATACATGCAAAATTTCAGGAAAATCTGTTCAGCGGTTTTCGAGTCCACAAATTACAAACAAACAAACATACAAACATTTTCCTCTTTTATAGATATAGATTATTATGTTAATTTTGTTCTCACTTAGCTCACCCAATTCAACATTTGTACATCAAAGAATTGGCAATATTTCATTATAACCTACAGCACTATGTGTTGGGCCAAAAATTTGTAATCACGCAATTATGGCCCAATTCTCACGAAATTGAAAATGAAGCTGAAGCTCTTTTTGGAGATGATCGCAAATGGACCAAAAAATGAATAATATTCCTGATTTTGCTGTTGGGTACAATACGAGAACCGCTCGACTGATTTTCGCAATTCTTATCAATCCGGAATGGTCTCTTGGCAGAAAAGGATAAAATGTAAGGAATTCACGTAAAAATATGACAGTAAAAACGTGAGTAGAATTTGTTAAATTTATGGTTATATTTTTTATCGCATGCGTTTTTTTACAATTTGACTATTGAATTATACATTTTATACAGATTTCTGCACCTCGCAACACTATGTTTTTAGGGTACTGCACACAGGCCGTTCGCGAAATCCGACCCTCACGAAATTTTACATTGAAGTAGGAAATTTTACATTGAGGAGAGAGTTAAAGGCAGGACAGGGAAAAAGTCTAGCATTTTGGATGGCCATTAGATTATATGTAGCTGTATAATAGACCATAACTTTCGTGTGAAATTGTTTTGAATACCTAACAACACGAGGTAAGGGTAACATCTGGGTAGGGCTCTATGACATTATTTCAAGCACGAAATCTTCCAAAATGGATTTGGACATAAGGGAGCTTCCAACATATTGAAGTGTTGTAGGGTATCACATGGTCGGCCCCACACGACGCTAGCCTTTGCTTACTTTTTTTAGATTAACAATTATATTTTTGTCACTTAAAATATTTGCTTTTAATACATTTTGTATCTGTCAAAAGCTATTTATTTTTAATATGTAAATATTAGTTAACATTTCAAATCTATATTTTACTACATATCATTCATCAAAAAATAACATTTTCAATTTAATGTTCATAATTAGAAAACATTTACAAATGTCAAAATTCCTGTAGGCTCTAGAAAGACAACGCATGTTTATATAATGTTATAACAGGACGAACATGGGATACATGTTTTTTGGCATGCATCTCCTATAAAGCAAACCAAATTGTTGCCATCAAAATATAATCTAGATATTTCTCCACAGTAAATGGTTGCTGCGCTTACTGCTGCTGTGAACACCATCATCATTACCGCTTTCCGCTTTGATTGATAAAATGTTTATCGCAGTTTTTCATGCTACATTACAAGCAGGATTGTCGTGGTGTGTGTAAAAATCCATGGAACGATGGTATGGCCGTAGACTACATCTATATTGTTCTAATGAGTTTGAATGGATTTTTACACGGGACACAGATTTGGCTAAATAATAGTCGACAATGGCTGTACTGTACACATTTTGAAGAGGAAATAGAACCTTCCTAGACGAACCACGGTTATTTTCCCAGGAAATTATGAAAATTTTCTGTCATAGAATATCAAATGATCCAACTAGAACACTTGTTGAAGACCAAGAGTAAATATTCAAAGAAGTAAGCAAAGGCTATAGTCGTGCGGGGCCGACCATGTGATACCCTACAAAATCCATTTCGGAAGATTTTGATTTTGAAATTATGTCATTTGCCCAATATTTACGCACTCCGTCGTGCTTTTAGTTGTGTGGTCCACTTTAAAGCTAAATATAATCCAATGGTCATCAAAAAAACTAGAATTCTTCGAGGTCCTTAATTCTCTTCTCAGGCATGTCAATTGTCCTCAATTGTGTGATCAGAAATATTTTTTTTGTTTTTGGTTCATTTGAACCCCTAAATATTTTGCAATCATCTCCAAAAGCAAGAAGCCCAAGAATGATTTGCTTGTGTACGATATTTGGCTATATTTGTGAACGAAATCAGCATAAACCAGTAGAGAAAGTCCTAAAGTCGGGCGGGGCCGATTTTATGATACCCTACACCACTTTGCTAATTTAGTTGAGCTCCACTTAATAATTAAAAGTTTTTATGGGAGTATTCATGATTATAATTATAATTTAAAATTCAAAGGACTAAATACGCCGAAGCATTTGTATATTTTAAATTCGGACTTGTATTGCCCATTTGGTGCGAAATTAATTTGAAATCGGATAAAAATCTGAACCGATCTCGATAAAATTTGGCAAAGATATTTCTGAGCTGTATTTGATATATTTCCCTGAATATCGTTGTTACGGAGTGCATATTACGGCTGTGGGTAACAAATACAATAAATCGGATGAACAACGATCTTCGATCTTCGAACGATCTTCACCAAATTTGGCATACTATCTTCTAGACTAAATTCGATCGTATGTGCCAAATTCCATCCCATTTGGACAAATATTAGACGTTTGGTGCACAATAAATGGTAAATCGGACGAAATTATATATGGGGGCTATATCCAAATCTGAACCGATCTCGATAAAATTTAGCAAAGGTATTTCTGAGCTGCATTTGATATATTTCCCCAAATATTGTTGTTACAGAGTGCATATTACGGCTGCGGAGGACAAAAATAACAAATCGGATGAACAATATATATGGGAGCTATAGCTATATCTGAACCGATTTCGATAATATTTGGCATACTTATTTTTAGGCCTAATTTTTTTGTATGTGCAAAATTCCATACTATTCGGGCTGATATTACACGTTTGGTGCACAATAAAATGCAAATCGGACGAAGATATATATGGGAGCTATATCTAAATTTTTACCGATTATCTGCAATTTCAATAGGGTTCGTCCTTTGGCCAAACAAATGTTGTTTGCAAAATTTCATCTCAATCGGATAATAAATGCGACCTGCATTTTGTTCACAAGAATACAGGAACAGACGGACGGACGGACGGACAGACGGACTGACATGCATAAATCAACCCAGAAAGTGATTCTATGCAGATCATCATGCACATAACATGCACAAAGACATAATACCCTGACCACCTTGTGGTGTAGGGTATAAAAAGCCAGAAGTTCGCCTTTTGTGGATTTTGGATATCGCTTATAAGTAATGCTGGTATTTTTTCACACAAAATTAGTGGTCCATTGCACCCGCTGTACTAAACTCTAACTTTATGCGAGATTTCGTGTCCTCTGGTTTCTATTTATGACCTTTATAACGGCTGCAAATTCAGGAAAATTTTTAGTTGTTGGTACCTTTCAACCCCTAATATATTGCGGACATCTTTGAAAACAATATGACTAGCCCTTCTGAGCCCCAACCTACCCTTGTGAAATTTTTAGTGAGGATCGAACGATATTTGCAATCCTTATATAATAAATCCAACCTGTGTTGTAAGGCGAAAAAATATTAAAAAATATTATAAGTCAAATTGAAAAAATCGCACGCGACAAAAAAATATGAAAAAATAAAAAAATGTCACAAAATACTAGAAAATCTATATTAAAATCATTATTGGCATATTTTTATGCGATTTTTTTAGATTTTATACTTTTATGTCAAGTGGGCATTCTGAATTGACAAAATTTTTCAATGTACTTCCATCCATCCATACAGCCATTCTTGAGATATAAGCATTCTAACTAACATCCCCTTCCTTTGTATATACACATTGTATATATTTCGCTATATATATCCGATATATGTATTATCGCCATCTACGTAATTGGTCAGAATTGACCTGTTCGTCTATTTGTGAATTCGCCGGGATTAAAAATATTCGCGGTTTAATAGCAAATTTGATTTTTATTTAACACAAATGTTGTAGCCTATTTCACCCACTAAATATTAACCGATAAACATCAAAATTGGAAGGCTTCTGCCCAGCCCTAAGCTCTAACCCCATGCAAACTTCCGCTTTGATTGGCCTATAATTGCGACATGTAGAGCAACTGCAAAATCAGGAATTTTTTCAGTTTTTGGTCCATTTTGACCCCTAAATATTATGCGATCATCTCCAAAAGGGTTCTACCCTGACCCTATGCCCACCTCCATTCTAAAATTTCGTGAAGATCGGGCCATAATTGCGACCTGTAGAGTGATTACAAATTAACATAGACAGACGGACGGACGGACATACATAGCTCATAACTCAGCTCGGCGAGATAGGAAGATATACACTTTCCTATGTGGGAAACCAATATTTTGAGGTGTTACACATAGTGTTGTAGGGTATAATCAGTGTCTTCAAAAAAGATTACCGATAGGTCTTATTAAATAAAGGATTTTCTCCGTTCAAAGAAACCTAGAAACACCATTCTGCATATGCTATCGAACATACTAGCCTTACCATCATAACTTCCCATTAATTGAGTCCCTGATTGACAAACATTTGAATGTTGAAAGCTGTGTGCTAAACGGATACGGTTGTGCCATGCCACATTCATAGATCCATCCAGCCACACATGTCAGCCTTCGTATTTAGAACTAAGCTTGGATAACATCGTTAATAGGACAGCAGGCTGGCAGGCAAACTACTAAAAATGACACCCTCAACACAGAACCTCATGTGTCAACACAGGCATTCGCCGACATACTAACATCCATGCACACAATTATGCAAACACATTCAAATTTCACGGTTGTCGAAGAAAGAATTGCGTTGTCAGTTCAATTATGTTGCATATTCCCCACTTGCAAATGGGTAGAAAGGATTCTTATAGAAGTCGTCAAAATTCCGAATATAGGGAGGTACCGTTATATTGGGGCTATACGAAGACTAGGACCTGTACAGACATTTTTCTGTCATAGGCTGTAGTACCCATTACGAACTTCAAATTCCAAATTTGAAACATTTCCGGTGAATAATGTCGCTTAAATTATCAAAATACCGAATATTGGGAGGTACCATTATATGGGGGTTACGTGGACCCATTTTCAATACAAAAGTCCTGCAGACATAATACGCACTTGAGTAAAATTTTATCAACCTACTTCATTTCGTTCGGAAGCTAAAGTGATTTCCACAGACGGAAAGACGGATAGACGGACGGATATCGCTAAAGAGACATATATTAATTTATGCTGATCAAGAATATATTTGTGGGGAATGACAAACTTAATATACCCTCCATACTATGGTGGAGGGTATAAAAAATCCATAGTCGTCGGATCGCTGATGTTTAAAAGAAGCACTATCTGAGCTTTAAGACTATTTTGAAAACATGTTTGAACAATCCACAATTACATCTCTTAAAATAAGAATATGTTTTAAATTAAGTACATGTTTTAAATTTTCAGTTATATCTAATAGACCATGAAAAGAGCTCATTTGAATGGAAAAAGTATGTGTACATATACTTTAATAACCCTCTTCCCAGCCTCTTCTTTTTTCTATGTAAATTTTCAACAATCAATGTCCATTGGTAATCTGACATATGTGATATCGTTGCACCGTCTCCGACGATCCTGCGTTCATATCGAACCTGCCTGCAACTTGGTTTCTAGATAATGATAATGACTTTCTGGTTTTTACATAATTTTATTTTGTTCAAAACGTGGGACCCATATTCAGCGTCCCTTTCAGGACTTATAAATGACAAGTGATTGATGAATGTTTGCAGCGATTTTGTTGAATGTCAATCATGCAGCCACATACATACGGCTGTAAAACCAATACCGCCACCACCAATGCATTGGAATCGATTGTAGGTTGATACTGCCAGAACAAAATAAAAATGCACCAACACAAATGCCCCTACACTATAAATATATTTTGATAAATCTTGAAGCTATAATTATGATTTATTTAATATGAAATAATTGACTATTAAACAATTTCCTTAAATTTTAAGGGCTATAACCAAAAATATATTTATACCCTACAACAATATGTGTTGGGGGTAGTATTTGTTTGATTGGGCCAAAAATTATGTAACACCTCGAAATATTGGTTTCCCACATAGGAAAGTATATATGGATCTTCCTATATCGCCGAGTTGAGTCGATCTAGCCATGTATGTCCGTCCATCTGTCCATGATAATTTGTAATCAAACTACAAGTTGCAATCATGGCCCGATCCACACGATATTGAAAATGGAGGTTGGGTTAGGGGCAGAATAGAAGCTAATTGTTTTTGGAGATGATTTCAAAATATTAAGGGGTTGAAATTGACCAAAAACATCTTCCTGACTTAGATTTTAGGACTGGACAGAAGCCTACCAATTTGGGCGGCCATCGGACAATTTTTAGTGGGTAAAATATACCATAATTTTTGGTAAGAAATATATTTTTAACCCCAGTCAAATCACAAATACATTAAAAGGTCATTCCTGACCATTAGAGTGATTATGATAACCAGGAATAATATATATGTAAAAGAAATAGATCTTATTTAATCTGCTCATAAGTCAAGAACCGTTGGGCCGATTCTCAAAATTCCCGTCAATTCGGAATGGTATCTGGCCAAAAAAGGATAAAATCTAAATCTAAGAAAACCGCGGAAAAATATACCAATAAATAAGTGCATATCCTTTGTTCCATTTTTTCAATTTTTGTCATATGTTTTTCAATTTGACTTACAATTTTGAATTGAAAATTTTCTAAGTGTTTACACCCCTCAACACTACGCATTTCAGTGTATTATATGCATGTCGCAATTATCGCCCGATCCTTACGAAATTGCATGGGTCGTTCTATAGGCCGAATTGTAGTCGCTTTTTAGGCCACATTTGAAAACTAATCGATACGGAATTTCGCAACAGAAGAGAGTTAAGGACAGAAAAGAAAGCTAGCATTTTGGATGACTATTGGATTATATTTAACAATAAAATGGACCACAATTTTCGTGTAAAATTATTTTGAATACAACACGACAAAGTGCGTAAATATTAGCCAAATTCTCCGAGTCAAAAACCTAACATTTGGGCAGGGCTCTTTGAAATTATTTCAAAGAAGAAAGCTATCAAAACGGAGTTGGATATAGGGAATCAAATTTGAAACAAATTTGATATTTGAAGTTCAAAATGGATACTACACCCTAAGACAGAAAATTGTCTGTGCAGGTCCAGGTTTTCGTATAGGGCCCATATATCAGTACCTCCCTATATTCCGTATTTTGACGAGTTTATGTACAATACCCACCGAAATTATTTGAAACTTCGTAATGGACAGAAAAATGTCTACGCTGGTCCAGGTCTTCGCACAGCTCCGATATAACGGTACCTCTCTATATACGATATTTTGATTATTTTAGCTACATTATTCACCGTTTATTTCAAGTTTTCGAATTTGAATATGGTAATGGCTTATGACAAACAATGCATATGTATGTCCACGTCGTATAGACCCCAATTTAACGGCTATATTCGGTATTTTTAAAATTCTAACAGAATTTTTTAAGGATTTTATTTTTTGAAAATTTCCAAATTCGTTGCATATGGTGGAGGGTATTAAAAGTTCGGGCCGGCCGAACTTACTGCTTTTTAACTTATTTCATTTCACTCTGTAAGTAAAAGCAATAAATCTTAGTTATTCAGCTTATAAGTCAGGAACCCCTGGAATGACTTTCGCAATTCTCGGCAATTCGAAATGGTATCTTGCCAGAAGAGGATAAAATCTAAGAAAATCGCTTAAAAATATGCCATTAAAAAAGCGAATAGTTACATTAGTTTCCTTTTTTCAAATCTTGTCATATTTTTTATCGCATACTATTTTTTTAATTTGACTTAAAATTTTGAATTGTGTATTTTGTAGTTTTTGTTTTACAATTATCGTCCAATCCTCACGAAAGTTTGCATGCTGAAAGGGTTATTCTCAGAATTAAAGTCAATTGTTTTTGAAGATTAAGGGATTCAAATGAACCAAAACATTTTCCTGATGTTGCAATGCCTCTACAGGTCACAATTACAAAATTGGTATTTAAAGTTCGTAATGAATACTACAGTGTATGATAGAAAATTATCTGTGCAAGTCCATGTCTTCGTATAGCCCCCATATAACGGTATATCCCGATATTCGGTATTTTGATGATTTTAACGACATTATTCACGGGAATTGTGTCAAATTTGGTACTTGAAGTTCAAAATGGATACTACACCCTAAGACAGAAAATTGTCTGCGCAGGTCCACGTCTTCGTATAGCCCCCATATAACGGTACCTCCCTATATTCGGTATTTTGATGATTTTAGCGACAGTATTCACCGGAATTGTTTCAAAATTGGTATTTGAAGTTCGTTATGGGAACTCCAGTCTGTGACAGAAAATTGTCTGTGCGGGTCCAGATCTTCGTATAGGCCCCATATATCAGTACCTCCATATATTCGGTATATTGACGATTTTAGGTACAATACCCACCGAAATTGTTTGAGATGTGGTATTTGAAGTTCGTAATGGATGCTACAGCCTTTGACAGAAAATTGTCTATGCTGGTCCAGGTCTTCGCACAGCTCCAATTTAACGGTAGCTCCCTTAATACGACATTTTGATGATTTTAGCTACATTATTCACCGTTTATTTCAAGTTTCGAATTTCAATATGGTAATGGATTATGACAAACAATGCCTATGTATGTCCACGTCGTATAGACTCCAATATAACGGCTATATTCGGTATTTTTAAAATTTTAACAGAATTTTTTAAGGATTTTATTTTTTAAAAATTTCCAAATTCGCTGCAAATGGTGGAGGGTATTAAAAGTTCGGCCCGGCCTAACTTACTGCTTTTTAACTTGTTTTTTAAATATATTCTTTAAGCGGAAAATGAAGAATTGTTGAAAAGCTTTCGCAGAAACTATCATTGTGAAAATCGTGGATGTGTTTCAATATATTTCTAAAAATTATTTGAACATAATAGTAGTTTTTAAACTTTTTTAGTAAAGAACTAAAATTTGGATTTCTTAAATATTAAAATAATTCTGGTTGGCTACAAATGCTATAATTGGGGAACATTTTTAAATCACATTTTTTTCATTGTTTCCTAAATGCTGTCAGACTTATTATAGTGTTTTTTTAAATATATTTTCCCAAAGGATATTATGGTTATAATCGTTGAATTTTGCAAATTAAATAAAACACGCAACATTGTATTTTCTGTCTCTTTTTTATTTATAAACTTTTTATATTTTTTTCTTGGTTTAATTTTTCCATCTAAATTGCATTCAATTTCGATCGATCATTTATGTAAACATTTTATTAATTAACCATACAATACTGTCCCTGTTACATCCTTGGCATTCAAAGTTGAGAAAACTAAAACAAATTAGATAAAGAAGATTTAAATTAGTGTCATTTTAATTAGTATAAGAATTTTAGCAATTTTAAATGGAAAAGGTACTATTTTGTTTGAATTACAATAAAAAACAAGTAAAAAATCAGTAACTTTGAATACCCTTCACCATTTGGAACGAATTAGAAAATTTTCAAAACAATAAAATCCATTAAAAATTATTTTAAAATCTTTAAAATATCTAATATAGGAAGGTGCCGATATATGGGGGGTATACGATATTGTGGACCTATAAAGACAAATCTATGTCTGCGTATAAAGTACTCACAAGGAACTTCTTGTGTGGATTTTCAGATAATTCCATTGGAAAAAGTGGCTTAAATCATCAAAATACCGAATATGGGGGAGTACCGTTATATGGGGGATATACGATATTGTGGACCTATATAGACAATTCCGTTTCAGGGGTAATGTGCTCACAAAGAACTCCGTGTGTGGATTTTCAGACAATACGATCGGAAAATGTGGCTAAAATCATCAAAATACCAAATATCGTGGGGTACCGTTATATGGGAGCTATACGTTATCGGTAACCTATATGGAGAATTCTCTGTCGGGGGGTAAAGTGCTCACAAAGAACCCCTTGTGTACAAAGAACCCCTTGTGACCATTCCGTTGAAAAATATGGGTAAAAACATCAAAATAGCGAATTTCGGGGGTACCGTTATATGAGGGCTATACGATATCTCTGCCGAGGTATAAAGTACCCACAAGGAACTCCTTGTGTGGATTTTCAGACAATTCCGATGAAAAGTGTGGGTAAAATCATAAAAATACCGAATATCGGGTGGTACAGTTAAATGGGGGATACACGATATCGTGAACCTGTATAGACAATTCTCTCTCAGTGGGTGAACTATTCATAAGGAACTACTTGTGTAGATTTTAAGACAATTCCATTGAAAAGTGTGGCTAACATCATCAAAATACCGAATATCGGGGGGCACAGTTATATAGGGGATATACGATATCGTGGACCTATATAGACAATTCTTTTTGAGGGGGTAAAATGCCCACAAGGGACTCCTTTTGTGGAATTTCAGACAATTCCATTGAAAAATGTGGATTAAATCATCAAAATACCAAATATAGGGGGCTACACGATATCGTGGACCTATATAGATAATTCTCTGCCGAGGTATAAAGTACCCACAAGGAACTCCTTGTGTGGATTTTCAGACAATTCCGATGAAAAATGTGGGTAAAATCATAAAAATACCGAATATCGGGTGGTACAGTTAAAAGGGGGATACACGATATCGTGAACCTGTATAGATAATTCTCTGCCGAGGTATAAAGTACCCACAAGGAACTCCTTGTGTGGATTTTCAGACAATTCCGATGAAAAATGTGGGTAAAATCATAAAAATACCGAATATCGGGTGGTACAGTTAAATGGGGGATACACGATATCGTGAACCTGTATAGACAATTCTCTCTCAGGGGGTGAACTATTCATAAGGAACTACTTGTGTAGATTTTAAGACAATTCCATTGAAAAGTGTGGCTAACATCATCAAAATACCGAATATCGGGGGGCACAGTTATATGGGGGATATACGATATCGTGGACCTATATAAACAATTTTTTTTTTTGAGGGGGTAAAAATACCGAATACCGTGGGGGTACCGTTAGATATTGTGGACCTATATAGATAATTCTCTGCTGAGGTATAAAGTGCCCACAAAGAACTACTTGTGTGGATTTTTAGACAATTCCGTTGAAAAATGTGGCTAACATCATCAAAATACCGAACATTGGGGGTACGGTTATATGGGGGCTATACGATATTGTGGCCCGATATAGCCCATCTTCGAACTTGACCTGCTTGCAGAAAAAAAGAGAGATCTGTGCAAAGTTTTGGCTTCCTATCTTAATTCGTTTAGACTGTAGCGTGATTACAACAGTCGTCTTAGAATTTTACGCTGATCAAGAAAATACATACTTTATTGGGTCTAAAATGATTATTTCGATGAGTTACAAACGGAATGACGAACTTAATATACCCTCCATACTTTTTTTGGTGGAGGGTATAAAAATATTACTTCATCTTCGAAAAAGAAAATATTTTTTAGAAGACTGAAAATTAAGGTATATATAAACTTGAACACTCATGCTACTTTACAGTCCTAACCTCTTTCTGCTCACAAGCCCATCCAATTTCAAATTTATTAGTATTTAATTTTCAAGAAGTCACATTGGCATTTACTGATAACACTGTCTCAGATACAACTTCTAAACACACAGCTGGAACAATTTAATATACCTCCCATTGATACTCCATCACAGAAACTTCTCTCCTGCTAACTTGTTCTTGAAATGATACACATACATTTTGAATATTTATATAAATACCTAGCCTCAACCATGCCTTTTATTTGTAACATTTTAAAGTTATCTCCCTCCACTTACCATCTTCAAACGTTTTGCGCATTTAATCCATGACAGTCATATTCCAGAAAACCCCATTTCTTATTTCATTTCTGGTACATCTGAAGAACGGGAGAGAGAGAGAAATAAGAAAGTTTTCGAATTAATTATTACAGTTTATTTAAATATCTGGGTGTGTGAACTTACAAAAAATGTTGTACCACGCTGAAACAAGGCAACATCTGTTTGACACGCGTGTTGATAACATTTTCGGGTAACACATATGTCTGCTACAATGGTATCTAAGCTTTATCTAATGAACATGAACTTAAAAACTTGAGTATAATGTCATGTGGGACGGTATTGAAATTGTAAATATCATGGCCACCCAAAAATAAAATGGATAAACCATCCAAACGATATCTCACATATTGGATCCATATAGCCAGAGGTTATTCATTTACATTGGCTAAGATTTTGTTCGAAATCATCCAATTAATTTCTGCAATGATAAAAGTAAAATGCGAATTTTGGCAAGTTCAGAATGGAAAAATATAACTTTAAGACAAATATTTCTATTCTATCTATATCAAATCATTATAACATCAATCCACAATATATGCATGATGAACAGGAATGAAATTCGCTTTAGCATTCCCTTAGCTCACTAAAGCTTTGAAACACTGGAAGAAAGCATATTGCTCGAGCGGGGAAGGATGGAAATGCAAGGATTGGACAAGGATTGAAAAATGCATCAGGAATAAACAGACTCGATATATTTTATCATGAGCTTCCACACGGCTTTAAAAACCAAATGCTTATCTCATAGATGACCAAGAGGTCTTCTTACAGAAGACCACACATATCCTTAAAGAAGAGAGACAACTGAAAATATATATTGTGACAAAAGGGGTCCAGCTCCGGTGGCGAAACATTGCATGCATAGGTCCATGATTTGATATAGCCTCCATATAACGGTACCACCCGATATTCGGTATTCTGATAGTTTTTGCTACATTTTTCATTGAAGCACCCATTATGACCCACAAATTGGTATTTGTGGGTCATAATGGGTGATAGTTCGTGTGGGGAAACATTGTAATTATAGGTCCACGTTTTGGTATAACCCCATTTAACGGTACCTCACAATATTCGGCATTTTAATGGTTTTTGCCACATTTCTTCTAATGTTCCTTTTACCCTAAGGTGGAGGGTATTAAAAGTTTGACCCGGCCGAACTTAATGTTTTTTTACTTGCTTTAATATTTCTTTGGTACTATTTATACCTTACACCACAAGGTGGTCAGGGTATTATGTCTTTTTGCATTTGTTTGTAACCGGCAAAAGGAAACGAGATAGACCCATAGTTCCTTTTGATGATCTGCATAGAATCACATTCTGAGTGGATTTATGCATGTCCGTCCGTCTGTCCATGTATTTTTGTAAACAAAGTACAGTTCGCATTTATTACCCGATCCGGATGAAATTTTGCACAAATCATTTGTTTGTTTGAGGACGAACCCTATTGAAATTGGAGATAATCGGTAAAAATTTAGATATAGCTCCCATATATATCTTCGTCCGATTTGCATTTTATTGTGCACCAAACGTGTAATATCAGTCTGAATATTATGGAATTTTGCACATACAACCAAACTAGGCCTGAAAATAAGTATGCCAAATTTGATAGAAATCGGTTCAGATATAGCTATAGCTCACATATATATATAGTTCATCCGATTTGTTATTTTTGTCCCCCGCAGCCAAAATATGTAACAACAATATTTGGGGAAATAAACCA
Organism: Musca domestica; assembly: GCF_030504385.1. NCBI lineage: Eukaryota > Metazoa > Arthropoda > Insecta > Diptera > Muscidae > Musca > Musca domestica. The sequence continues at coordinate 17,859,120 of NW_026712299.1, forward strand.
AATACAGCTCAGAAACACATTTGATAAATTTTATCGAGATCGGTTCAGAATTGGAAACAGTTCCCATATATAACTTCGTCCGATTCACCTTTTATTGTGCACCAAACGTCTAATATTTGCCCAAATGGGATGAAATGTGGCACTTACGACCGAATTGAGTGTAGAAGCTAGTATGTAAAATTTGGTGAATATCTGTTAGATGTAGCTATAGCTCCCGTATATATTGTTCATCCGATTTGTTATATTTGTTACCCACAGCCGTAATATGCACTCCGTAAGAACGATATTCAGGGAAATATATGAAATACAGCTCAGAAATATCTTTGCCAATTTTTTTCAAGATTCAGTTCAGATTTGGATATAGCTCCCATAAATATCAAATGGGCAGTACAAGTCCGAATTTAAAAGAATCAAATGCTTCGGCATATTTAGTCTTTTGAACTTCAAATTATAATTATAATCATAGCGTGTATGATTGAATTCTCCCATAATAACTTTTAATTGTTATGTGAAGCTCTACTAAATTAGCTAAGTGGTGTAGGGTATCATAAAGTCGACCCGCTCGACTTTATGACTTTCTTTACTGTTTTTTTATTACCAAGGGACAATATTATTTGGATTATTTGGATTGGATATTATTATTATTTGGATTTGGATATTATTTGGATTATTATTATTATTTTATTAGTTATTTTATTATTAACAATATTATTATTATTATTATTATTATTATTATTATTATTATTATTATTATTATTATTATTATTATTATTATTATTATTATTATTATTATTATTATTATTATTATTATTATTATTATTATTATTTATTATTATTTATTATTTTATTATTTGGATTATTTGGATTTAGATATTATTTGGATTTTACATGTAATTCAATAATTTCTGTCCAATTATTTCGTATAAAAGGCTTAAAATACTTTGAATGCTTTTGGGATAAAGATAAAAGGTTATATAATTACGTTGCACTATGACCAAAGACAAAACCAGTAAAGAAAGTCCTAAAGTCGGGCGGGCCCGACTTTTTGATACCCTACACCACCATAAAAGTTAAAAGTTTTTATGGGAGAGTTCAATCATACACGCTATGATTATAATTATAATTTAAAGTTCAAAGGAGTATATATACCGAAGCATTTGTGTCTTTTAAATTCGGACTTGTATTGCCCATTTGATGCACAATTAATTTAAAATCGGATAAAGATATATATGGGAGATATATCCAAATCTGAACCGATCTCGATAAAATTTAGCAAATGTATTTCTGAGCTGCATTTGATATATTTCCAAAAATATTGTTGTTACAGAGTGCATATTACGGCTGCGGAGGACAAAAATAACAAATCGAATGAACAATATATATGGGAGCTATAGCTATATCTGAACCGATTTCGATCAAATTTGGCATACTTATTTTAAGGCTTAATTTGGTTGTATGTGCAAAATTCCATAATATTTGGCCTGATATTACTCGTTTGGAAAAGGCAAATCGGACGAGCATATATATGGGAGCTATATCTAAATTTTGACCGATTATTTCCAATTTCAATAGGGTTCGTCCTTAGGTCAAACAAATGATATGTGCAAAATGATATGTGCGAGCTGCATTTTGTTCACAAGAATACATGGACAGACGGACGGACAGACGGACTTACATGCATAAATCAACTCAGAAAGTGATTCTATGGATATCCTCAAAAGTAACTATGGGTCTATCTCGCTTCCTTCTCCATGTTATAAACAAATGTACAAAGACAATACCCTTACCACTATGTGGTGTAGGGTATAAACAGACGTCTTTAAAACAACACCTTTCATTTTTCATAATGCTAAAACACAGAACCCTTTCCATTTTTGTTTTTCTCGAATTCTTTTACTTTCAACATTCTTATACAAACAGTTCTTATATGACCATGTTTAATAAGCAATATACATGATTTATTGGTCTTCAAGGAGCAAAAAGACCTATCGGTCTTTTCTGGTATTAAACCTTCTGTCATTCTTTGAAAAACAACATCTGGTATTCTATGAAGATGGAAGATATGGGTCTTCTATTGAAGAAGACTTTTAGTTCCTTAGTCTTCTGTTGAAAAAGTTCTTTGGGTTTTTATATAAAAGAAGACTTAAAGAAAAAATTTTTATAGACAATTAACTACGGGTGTTCAAATACCAGAGAAATTATATAAAAGAAACAATTAAAAAATTAACTAAGTTTAGCCGGGCTGATCTTTTAATATCATTCGCTATTGTGAAGGGACTGGAAACATTTTCAATAAATTCCGTCGAAAAATATCGCTTAAAGGATAACCGAATAAACAATTTTTTGTCATAGGGCGTGTAGTACCCATTAGGAACTTTAAATACGAGATTTAAATTAAAAAATTAAAAAATGTCTCAAATATCATCTTCCTCTAACTACAAACAAGATTAAAGAGATTTAAATGTGATTTAAGTGGTTAAACAGTTTAATTTGATATGTTAATGTTATCCGCCACCCAATGAGTGAAAGATGACTGCAAAACAATTCCGAAGCGGAAATGGGCGCAATAATTTCCCTCGAATAGTTATTTGAGAAGCAGAGAACTGGTCCGTTTGTTGCTAGGATATTGTTTTAAAGACGGCTATATAGAATCCAAACAACAAAAAGAACAACCCATAGACCATTGCCACAAGTGGCTATAAAATCAGAACTCTCTTTTACAAATATAACCCTCTCAACACGCTTCACGTCATTTTTCCATCAATTGAAGTGATAAATCTTCAATGCGTGGGTGAGAAGAAGAAATTTAGTTTCTGTTGTTTGCTATGCGATTATAAAGTTTTTTTCAGTTATTGATATTAGCATTCTGCTAGGATGTTGTTTTTTTTTTTTTTTTTTTTTTTTTTTCTCGGAAATCCTTTAAGTTTTTTCTCCAACTTTAGATATAAAATAGGTCAAGCTATGTTTATTCTCCTCTCAAAGACAATAACATGGAAGACAACAACAACAATGTCGGCTTAGAAAATTTTAAAGTTTTTCTGCTTTTGGTTGTTTACAATCTTAACAGCTACAGCTAAATTGGAGCCATGGTATGGGATGGTATGCAGTTTTGTTCTCCTGCTGCCGGTCATTGATATTTTTATGTTCCCAGTTGAGGCAGTCATGGAATTTATATTTTGCTGGTATTACTATTGCTTACGAGAGTTGTGTGTTTTTCACTTTTGGGCTCCTTTTGAAGAATGCAATACAATGGAGTTATTGCATTGCGATGTATTTTGAGTTGTAATACGTCATTTAAAATATCTTTTAGTTCTTGTGGAAGCAGTTTTCTATTCTTCCTAATCTCTGCAAAGAATAAGATAAAGCCAAATAAAACAAAAAAGAAAGAAAGTGTTTATTATATAAATTCCCGCCTATGAACCGATCTAAAAATCAAAGATTGAGGAATAGGATTTTTCCTTCAAAAATCCCCAAGATTGGGTTACAATATTCGCAATTCTATATTGGGAATATTTTTTTTTGGTAAACTCCTAAAAAATCCCTCACGGTAAACCAGAAAATTCACTCTTAATAGAAGAGACCTACTATATGATAAAAGACATTCAAGAGTTTTGTATATAAATAAGTTCTTTCGTGGAATCGAAGAAGTTAAAAAGTCCTTCTATAGAAAAATACTTGCGAAAGGCGGAATACCATATAATGTCATTGACTTCTATAGACTAGAAAAATTTTCAAAGAATTTCTTAACGATGAGTATGGCAGCGCCACTTTGCAGTTCTGCAGAGAGTTCTAATGGAGTAGTAGCCCCACAAGTCTATTCCCAATTCCCTCTTGGCCTCTGTTGGTCACAGCACCAGCTTGAGAATGCAGCCCACAAATCACTACGTTGTCCACAAAACATGGGCTCGGAATAGACCTGCTCCGCTCCGACGTTGTCGAAGTACAAAATATTTCATTTAAAATTGCCCCAGTAAATATCATAAAGATCACATACCATCAATCGTCGTTCTAAGAGAATCGTCGATAATTTTAGAGTTATTCTATGGTATTGAGGATATTTAAGTTCGAATCTTCAAGGTGTAGAAATTTTAAATCTGTGAAGATACCGCTGTGCCTATAACCCAATGTGTGCCCTTCCGTTTCCGTTTGACACATACGCGAATTAAGCTTCTTTATGCATTCATCTCAACACATGCATACCCCAGTCATGAAATCCAACAACAATAGTCGAACAAGACCAGAGGGAGTGCAAACAAAAAAAGTTATACTTCAGCTAACTTTGCAACTTTCCCACCTTTATTTGTATGCAAAATTTATGCCGTTGTTGTTACACTCGATGTTGTTTTTGTTTGCTAACTGTTTGACCATTCAGCTTAAGCAAACATTTGAAATAGAATTTGTTGCCTTACGCCTCAAACCTCAAACTAAAAATGACCAGGTGCATTGAAAATATTTACACCTTAGCCACGAAGATCCCGGAGGGTGCAACAGGACAAAGGCAAACAAACAAACAATCATTTTCATTGTCTATTTGCTTGCCAAGCTATACTGACATGGGGATTTTCGATGTTTTGTTCAATTGTGCTTTGTGTTAAAACTGTGTGACTCTCTGTGTGTGTAATTTTGGCTAAATATTTCTGTGTGTTCATGGAATGATTTTTGCACAAAGTTTAATTAAAACGTGGAAAATAGCGACAATATATTCTCTCTTTTTGCAAACTTTTCATATCACTCCTTTCCTTTCATCTTTGTACTATTTATGTTCTTCAAAGTTTTTTGTTGAAGTGTAAATGTGTTTCCAGGGTGTGTGAATTGGAAAAACTTGCTGAATGAAAAGTTTTTGTTGGCTACATCAACTTCGCTTCATAATCCTCCAAAGTAAAAATGTGATGTGTCGCACCAGTTGTAGTTTGGCACTTTGGCTCCCTAGGTGAGTTTAGATGGATTTTGTTCATTCATATTAAACATGGTGAGGAGTTTTGTAATAAAGGAAATATTTTTTATCATGACTGTGGTAAAAAAAAACTGTAGATCAGACTGTCTACAAAAGACCTTTCATACGTATTTTATATAAGAACATTTATAAATTCTTCAGGAAAACTTTAGAGCTGATACTCTATCCTTGAGGACATTAATGTATTGGTTATACGAAGGCAATTTAATGACAATCTTTTCATGATCTATCGAGGATGTTTCGTTGATATATCCAAGCAACCGATGATCTTTCCGCAAAAAATCGATCATTTATAGGAAATGTATCGCTCCATAATCTATCTATGGATTTTCATTTATGAAGTTCTTTTTTTTATATATAGACGATCCTTCGACAAATTATCCACCATTCATTGACAACTTATGCAACATATTCTATAATCTGGTAATAATCTACTAGCGAGCAATCGAAGATATAAGTAAAACCCAAAGACGATATATCGACTGCGCTTCAAGACCTTTCATTAATATATCTATCGATGATCTTTTGAATACTCCCGCCGTTTACTTTTTCCTCAATCGACGTGTATGAACGAAAAATTACCTACTGACGATCTATCCACTACTCATAGACTATCTTTCAAAAACTTATTATCGATATTCTGTCGATTTTATGACGTCGTTCAGTGATTTATGGGGGATCTCAACACCCTCAATCTCGTTGATCGATGAATAGACTATCAGTCATTAATCTATCAAAAATCTCCGCCTGGATTATCTTGACGATACATCGATAATCGAGGTCTCGGCCATCAGGCGACGTTCTTTCAACGAACAATCAACGTTCGAGAGCCTATCGAATATCTCTCGTCCATATATCAGACATATCTTAATCTGCTAATTATACACTAACTTCCCTCGTTTTTTGACAACTCTTCGTAAATAGATGATCTATCAAAGATCTGCTGACGATCTGTGGATGAAATATCGACAACCTTTTGACTTGTCCGTCTGTTGTAATCACGCTACAGTCTAAACAAATTAAGATAGGAAGCTAAAATTTTGCACAGATCCCTCTTTTGTCTGCAGGCAGGTCAAGTTCGAAGATGGGCTATATAACGGTACCCCCGATATTCGGTATTTTGATGATTTTAGCCACATTTTCTAATGGAATAGTTTTAAAATCCAGACAAGAAGTTCCTTGTGGGTACTTTATCCCTTGGAATAGAAATTTCTATATAGGTCTCCGATATCGTATAGCCCCCATATAACGGTACCCCCCGATATTCGGTATTTTGATGATTTTAGCCACATTTTTCAACGGAATTGTCTGAAAATCCACACAAGCGGTTCTTTGTGAGCACTATACCCCCTGACAGAGAGTTCTCTATATAGGTTAACGATATCATATAGCCCCCATATAACGGTACTCCCCGATTTTCGGTACTTTGATGAGTTTGGTACACAAGGAGTTCCTTGTGAGTACCCCCAGACATAGATTTGTCTATATATGTCCACAATATCGTATGTCGGCAACTTCCGATATTAGGTATTTTAAAGATTTTAACAGAACTTTCAATGGATTTTATTTATTTATTTATTTTTTTTTTTTTTTTAATTTTCTAATTCGTTCCAAATGGTGGATGGTATTTAAAGTTCGGCCCGGTCGAACTTATTGCTTTTTTACTTGTTTTAAATGAACTTTCGAAGATTTGTCGACAATCTATTGGCGAGTTTTTCACTTATCGATTGATGAACGGTAATTTATCGATCAACGATCTTTGAACGATCAACTAAAGGCCTTCAGATGATTTATTTACGAGCTGTCGAAGATATATTGGCACCATCTTTGCCAACCATCCATCAGTCAACGATCTATCGAAGTCCTATAAGATCTAAAAAATGTCCACCAACAAGTTTTCTGACTAAATTTCATCTAAAGGAAACGTTTGGGAGGGAATACATTTATTATCCAATGTTTAATTCCATATAGCAGGGTCACTTCAAATTTTTCTATAGAAACAATTCTATTCTTTACAACTTCTTCTGTTGTGTCCTTTCTTACACACCCTTTCAGATAATATTCTTCAACAAAAACTATTGTATAGAAAACAAGTAAAAAAGCAGTAAGTTCGGACGGGCTGAACTTTGAATACCCTCCACCATTTGGAACGAATTAGAAAATTTTCAAAAAAAAAAAAAAAAATAAATAAATAAAATCCACTAAAAATTCTTTTAAAATCTTTAAAATATCTAATATAGGAAGGTACCGACACGATATTGTGGACCTATAAAGACAATCTGCGTGTAAAGTACTCACAAGGAACTCCTTGTGTGGATTTTCAAAATACCGAATATCGCTGGGTATCGTTATATGGGAGCTATACGTTATCGTTAACCTATATAGAGAATTCTCTGTCAGTTGAAAAACATAACTAAAAACATCAAAATACCGAATATCGGGGGTACCGTTATATGAGGACTATACGATATCGTGGACCTATATAGATAATTCTCTGCCGAGGTATAAAGTACCCACAAGGAACTCCTTGTGTGGATTTTCAGACAATTCCGATGAAAAATGTGGGTAAAATCATAAAAATACCGAATATCGGGGGGTTGTTATATGGGGGATATACGATATCGTGGACCTGTATAGACAATTCTCTCTCAGGGGGTAAAGTACTCAAAAGGAACTACTTGTGTGGATTTTAACACAATTCCATTGAAAAGTTTGACTAACATCATCAAAATACCGAATATCGGGGAGTACAGTTATATGGGGGATATACGATATCGTGGACATATATAGACAATTCAATATATAGACAATTCAAAAAATGTCCACAAAGGACTCCTTTTGTGGAATTTCAGACAATTCCATTGAAAAATGTGGATAAAATCATCAAAATACCAAATATCGGTGGTACCGTTATATGGGGGCTATACGATATTGTGGACCTATATAGATAATTCTCTGCCCAGGTATAAAGTACCCACAAGGAATTACTTGTGTGGATTTTCAGACAATTCCATTGAAAAATGTGGCTAAAATCATCAAAATACCGAATATCGGGGGTACCGTTATATGGGGGCTATACGATATCGTGGACCGATATAGCCAATCTTCGAACTTGACCTGCCTGCAGACAAAAGAGAGATCTGTGCAAAGTTTTAGCTTCCTATCTTAATTCGTTTAGACTGTAGCGTGATTACAACAGACGGACAGACGGACGGACAGGGCTAAATCGTCTTAGAATTTTACGCTGATCAAGAATATATCTACTTTGTTGGCTCTAAAATGATTATTTCGATGAGTTAAAAACGGAATGACGAACTTAATATACCCTCCATACTTTTTTTGGTGGAGGGTATAAAAACAATCCGACAGGACGATTCAATGGTGGAAATATTAAAACTACTCTCATGTGCCCAATGTGGAATAACTACACGCACGTCAACAAATAACCACACATATATCAGACGGAAAATAGAATCTAGGAAAAGTCATAAATCTTTGGTGGAGTAAAAAAAATCAAGAAATACTACTACAACTACGACATACACTCTTCAACTTATGAGAGCTTTTTCAAGTGTCGAAATAGTTGCTATTTACGGTGGCGTTGCAGCCAAACAACGCCAACTACTACAGAAACGACATCGTAAGCTCCAACTCAAATAGAAATAACAAACAAATAGAGCTTCGACAAGTTTTTCCGACTGCAAAGCTAATAAAGCTAAAAACATATCAAAAGATGAGGCTATCCCCACTTATATTGATAGTTTTAGCGACTGAGGGCAGATATCCGTTTTCACCACACCACCAAAATTATGTTTGCTGCTGCTGTGTCTGGGAACAGAATTTTTGAACGATATTTTAAGGTTAGTTTATGACTGTAAAATTGAATTTAAGCGACCTGAGTCAAAAGAATTTGTATATATTAAGTGGTGGGGAGGGGGGAAATAGTCATCAAAATGTAATAACGCGATTTTTAAATACGCAATTCTGTTGATAGGATAAAAAGGATGATATTACAATTTTGCACATACAACCAAACTAGGCCTGAAAAAAGTATGCCAAATTTGATCGAAATCGGTTGTTTTCCGATTTGATTTTAGATTTTATCGAGATCGGTTCAGAGTTGGATATAGCTCCCATATATAACTTCGTCCGATTTACCTTTTATTGTGCACCAAACGTCTAATATTTGTCTAAATGGGATAGAATTTGGCACTTACGACCGAATTGAGAGTAGAAGCTAGTATGTAAAATTTGGTGAAGATTGGTTCAGATATAGCTATAGCTCCCATACCGAGATCGGTTCCGATTTGGATATAACTCCCATATATATATATATATATATATATATATATATATATATATATATATATATATATATATATATATATATATATATATATATATATATATATAATTATAATCATAGCGTGTGTGATTAAATTCTCCCACAAAAACTTTTAATTGTTATGCGGAGCGCTACTAAATTAGCAAAGTGGTGTAGGGTATCATAAAGTCGGCCCGCCCGACTGTAAGACTTTCTTTACTGGTTGCTATACAATTTATGTAGGACCTATCGATGATATATTGAGGGCTTTTATTAACGATGTTACACAATCTATTTTATTAATAACTAATACTCGTGGATTTATTACAGAATATCGAAGATCGAACGACCACCTATCTATGGCATGTCCGCATGTTCAATACAAACTAGTTAATGAGATATCGATAATCTTACGACAATCTAGGGGTGCTTTTGTTCTATCGACAATGTAGCACAGATCTTTCGATGATCTTTCGACGTTCATTCGACGAAGTATTGATTGATTAATTTACAATCTTTTTTTTTTTTTCAATAAATACTCGACGATGTAGATGTGATCTATAGATGATCTACCAAAGTTTTCTTTTGTCAACACATCAAAAATGTGTCGACGAACTCTTTCGTTGATTTCCTTCTATTGTTAACTTCTTAGTACATGAAGATTGATTTCGTCAAAGATAAGGTGTATTTTTTTACAGAAAACTACAATTCTTCTTCTATTGAGCTTACGATCGCCACTTGTTTGCAAATAAGTTTTTGTCATACGAGCTATTAAATATCTCCTGGAGAGAATATTCTCAGACAAAAACCAGGGAAACTCGTTCTTTCTGAAAGCAGTGGTATTCTCTACCTCGCCTTGGTAAACTTTACAATTTTTCTGCACTAACAAAAAGAATTTGTTTTTATAAAAACAATAATAATAGGACTAAGCCTAACTATTTTAAAACAACAGCTAACAGCTAACAGCAACAGCTAACTACGTAACTGACAAAAAATTTGAGAAGAAAATTCAATTCAGGAAGGCAACAATTCCCCAATCTCTGCGCATTTTATTTTTCTATAAAAATTCTTAAAATGCCTAAAACAAATTCCTGAATCACTGAAAAATGATTCTTTCATCTGGACTTGAGTATAGATTTTTAATTTTAGAAAGAATATTTTCTCTTCCAGAAGAAAATATCCTTAATTAGTTCTAAAGTGAGAAAATCCCCAATCTCTAAGGATTTGTTTTTTTAATATTTTTTACGGAAAATTCGCTTGGGATCTTAGCTTTTTTTTTTTTAACAATTCCTTATCATCCTTCGTACATAGAATATTTGCCACCCTCCCTCACTACAAAATTTTTTAGTGTTTCTTTGAGTGTGTATTGGTGTATAAACTCAGACACGCCGCATATTTTTTTGTTGGAGCACATTCTATACAATATATCATAAGTTTGGCAAAGTAGTAACATAAAGGTTACAACTTTTCTTTTGCGATTCTTCTTCTTGCTGTTATTGTTATTGTTCTCTCTTTACCAAATTGAGGGTCATATTTTACACCCGAGTCGCTGGGGTTTGTCGTTGTAATGTTAGCTAATTTGATGTTGCTGTTTACCCCCCAAAAGAAAGAGTTTAAAGTTTTTACATTTTTTTCTTTTCACGTGATAAACGATTGAAACTTTATTTTTGTAAACAAATTCATATTTTGTTTTTGTTGCTTCTTTGTTTTCATTATCGGAGGAGAGGGTGGTTATGCTCGATTTGTAGTCGTCAATCTGGAAACTTGATCTTTGAGTTAGATGGACAGATGTGGATAACTTAAATTTGTAGGAATTTTGTTGTAAGAATTAATTGGCTTTTATTTAGGCAAAAATAAGTTATGAGGAAAACGGTTTTTCAATGGATGAGGATTCAAATTTAAATCTTGGCCAACCGTTTGTAGAATCTTCATTTTTATTGACTTTTGGTATCTATTAGTCTAAAAGTAGAAGTCGATGCTTGTAATAACAAGTAAGCAAAGGCTATAGTCGTGCGGGGCCGACCATGTGATACCCTACAGCACTACAATATGTTAGAAGCCCCCTTATATTCAGATCTATTTTGGAAGATTTTTCTTTAGAAATTATGTAACGGAGCACTGACCTGACCAGGGATATTTGCCCAATAACGAAATCAGCATAAAAAAACCAGTAGTTCCCCTTTTTGTGTATTTCGGATATCGCCTGTAAGTAATGCTGGTATTTTTTCACACAAAAGTAGTGGTCCATTCTACTCGCTGTCCAAACCTCGAACTTCATGCGAGATTTCGTGTCCTTTGGTTTCAACTTGTGACCTTTTTAACGGCTGCAAAATCAGAAACATTTTTAGTTGTTGGTCCATTTCAACCTCCAAATATATTGCGGACATCTTTAAAACCAAGAGGTCTATCCCTTCTGAGCCTTACCCTACCCTTCTCAAAATTTTCGTGAGGATCGGTTAATAATTGCAATCTGTATATAACCCCAACCTGTGTTGTAAAGTGCAAAAATGTTACAAAATTTACAGATCAATATTATAAGTCAAATTGAAAAAATCGCATGCGATAAAAAATATGAAAAAATAAAAAAATGTCACAAAATACTACAAAATCTGTATTAACATCATTATTGACCTCTTATTAGACGATTTTTTTTTTTTTTGATTTTATTCTTTTATGCTAGGAGGGCATTCAGAATTGACAAAATTGGTCAAAATCGGTCCAGCCTTTCTTGAGATATAAGCATTTTAGCTAACATCCCCTTCTTTTGTTTATACACATTCTATATATTTCGCTATATATATCCGATATATTTACTATATTGACATTTTCGTCTTTTTGTGATTTCGCCGGGACTAAAAATATTCGCGGTTTAATGTAAAATTTGAATTTTATTTAATACAAATGTTATAGTCTATTTCATCCACTAAATATTGACCGATGACCATCAAAATTGGAAGGCTTCTGCCCAGCCTTATGCTCTAGCCCCATGCTAATTTCCCCGTCGATTGGTCCAATATTGCGACCTGTAGAGCAACAGCAAAATCAGGAATTTTTTCAGTTTTTGGTCCATTTCAAACCCTAAAAACTATGCGATCATCTCCAAAAAAAAATAGAGTTCTATTCTGACCCTAGCCCCATCTCCATTCTAAATTTCGTTATGATCGAGCCATAATTGCGACCTGTAGAGTGAAGGAAGATCCATATATTCTTTCCTATGTGGGAAACCAATATTTCGAGGTTTTACATAATTTTTGGCCCAATCAAATACCCCCAACACATAGTGTTGTAAGGTATAAAAATTCCAAAGTCGAGTTCTTTCTTTCCACTGACATTTACGGTACGCATTTTCAAGTTTCACATTTTTTAAAATTTGGAATATACTGATTTACTAAAAAAATATTTGAACCTCTTTGCGATAAGTGAACTTTGATGCAAAATTTCAGAACTTTTAATGAATTAGACATTGCTTTACTTTCGTGTTTATATCCATGTTTGCTTCAGCATTCCAAACAAATGCCAATGCCTTAGTTTACTTAACATATAACCTGTAATCAATGTTAATTTCAATCAAAATACCAACATATTTCACCAAAATACTTAAATCTTATTTAATGTTTATCCCGAAACTAGAATTCTTGGGGAGATATAAAAACACAACACATGAATTCGCATACACAGCTGTATAAATCCCTAGGTCATAAATCTGCTATAGAAAATCATCAAAGAAGCTATTCCATCACCTAACTAAGCGTCAGCTTAGAGGGAAAACGAACCAACATCAAATAAATTAGTGAGTGGTAGAGACAAAGAAGGTGTCATAAATATGACATGAAGCCATGTTAAATAAACGATTATATATGGCTCATCTTGCTATACACACTCAAAGATGCCATGACACTGATGATAACAAAGATGCTCATGTCGATGATGGAAGAGTTGTGTTGTGTTCGCACACTAAATTTTCACACACATGATCATACATATGCATGTGTTTGCGAATGTCTGCTGTGAAGATGAAAACGCAAACATTTTGCTTTTAGTTGATGATTTTCACAACAACTAACAGCTAAAAAATAACTTCATTGTTCAGGGTTAAAGCTGCGGGGACTAATGTTTAGAAGTGGCTCAATGAATGATTACTTACAAAAACAATGACTACTATTCATAGAAAGAAAAATGTCTTAGCGAAGATGGAGAAGCTTTCATCTGTACACATTTCTTTTTACATTTAAACAAACAGATGGTAAAAAGATGAAAAGGGCAACGTTGTTATTTTATTTCTAGATAAATGTCTGGAAAATTGAATTATACTAAAGATACACAGTAATAGTGTAAAATAGAGTTTAAAAAATGCGTAGCCGGCGTATGTATGGGAGACCTTTTGGAGATTTTCTACACATTATCTTCCAAACGTTATTTATTCATCCAAGTTAGTCCAAAGGGTCGATTTTTTCCTTAGGTTAAAATGCTTAGATCCTAGGAATTTAATTTTTTGTATAAAAAATTGATCAGTAAGCCTTGAGGTTTTGGACCTAGGAAATGATTATTTTTTAGAGTCGTAAACCCTGTAGTATTGAATGATCTCTGTTGAAAAAATGCTGTCCTGTGCATTCAATTTTTTTTCTATAGAAGTCTTCAGTCAATTGGCAAACACTTTTAAAAACTCATAATGTTATGTATCAAGGTTAGCATCAACTGCACTAACTGAAGCCTAGTGCGATTTTTCCATTCCATGATTGTTCTTAGGTTCAAACTTTTTGCTGTAAGGCTTCCACCTGGCCACCTAAGGAATTGTTTGTAGGAGACCTCCAATTTTTTCCGAAAATCTCCAAATGTCGCCTTTAAAACGTACTTCTGATTCCTGCTGTAAATCGATTGCCAAAGAATACCTATTCCATGTTTCTGCAAGCCTAGTGATATATAGCATATCATATAGTCGCCCCCTACTGGCTTTCAGTCATTCCTTGTCATCCTTGTTTTATATTAGCCAATTTTATAATGCATAACTTCCATCATAGTGTTTTTTTTTTTCGTCGGCTAACTTTTTTGTTTTTTCTTTCCTACCATCAGAATTTTAATTCAATTTACTTTATGTACTTTAAGTTTGAAAGTTGTTCTCTCTCGTTTTTGGGGAAAAATGAAAATTTTTCCACTTATTTCCTTCTACAATATATGTTTTAATTAGCACTATCTTTATAAGTTGTTGAATCATTAATGATCGCTCAAACATAGAGATATCGATAAGGAAACAGGAACTTTCTGATAGGTCTTCAAAATGCGTCTTCTATCTACAGACTTCCCGATCGGTCAATAAATGCGACCTGTACTTTGTTTACAAAAACATGAACAGACGGACATGCATAAATCGATTCCGAATGGGTCTATCTCGTTTCTTTGCACAAAAATATAAGTTTCTACCTTACACCATACCTTGAGGTATCCTTCTGAAAAGCGGCTAAGTTATTTCTTAAAGAATCAGTTGAGCATCACTCTGCTTTATGTTCCTTCTGAAGCGGAAGAAAAGAAAATACAACTCTGTCCAGTGTATATCCTTACCGGAGGACAACCAGGATGCTGGTTGTGGTTTGGGGCTTATATCTTATCTTCTTCTTCTTCTATATCTATAAAAGAGGAAAATGTTTGTATGTTTGTTTGTTTGTTTGTTTGTAATTTATGGACTCGAAAACCGCTGAATAGATTTTCCTGAAAATTTCCATGTATACTGCAACATCGCCTGAAAGTAACATAGGCTATATACATTTTTGAATTTCCACTTGGAACTGGAGATATAGCATCAGAATCGGAGGTACCTCCCAAAAATTTAGATTTTATATGCACATATCTACTGATTTGTTCAAGATACAGTCTCCAAATTTGGAATACGTAACGGAATTTGGAACAAAAATAAGTTTGCCAAATTATATTGTAATCGGTTCAGATTTGGATATAGCTCCCATATATATTTTCGACCGATTTTTTTCATTTGATGCCTCAAACACAATATGAATGTTCGATTCCAATGAAATTTGGAATGTGTGACGGGATTTAATCCGAAAATAAATTTGTCAAATTATATTGAAATCGGTTCAGATTTGGATATAGCTCCCAGATATATTTTCGGCCGATTTCAAGCATTTGATGCACCAAACACGCTATGTATCCCCAATTTCAATGAAATTTGAAACGTGTGATAGATTTTATCTAAAAAATTGATTTCCCAAATTATATTGAAATCGGTTCAGATTTGGATATAGCTCCCATATACATTTTCGGCCGATTTCATGTATTTGGTGGACCAAACACGATATGTATTTCCAATTGTAATGAAATTTAAAATAAGTAACGGAATTGGGAGCCAAAATTAATTTGTCAAATTAAATTGAAATCGGTTCAGATTTGGATATAGCTCTCATATATATTTTCGGCCGATTTCATGTATTCTATGCACCATACACGATATGTATGTTCGATTCCAAAGAAATTTGGAATATGTAACGGGATTTTGATTAGAAAATACATTAGTCAAATTATATTAAAATCGGTTCAGATTTGGATATAGTTCCCATATATATTTTCCGCCGATTTCACATATTTGATGCACAAAACACGATACGTATTTCCGATTCCAATGAAATTCGGCACGAGTGGCTAAATTTGGTACAAAAATAAATTTGACAAATTATATTCAAATACGCTCAGATTTGATTATAGCTCCCATATATATATACTCAGCCGATTTCACATATTTGATGCACCCAAAGCGAGAGAGACAAAATTTGGCACCAGAAAAAATTGCCAAATTATATTGATCAGTTGAGGTTTGAATATAGTTAGCATATATATTTCGGCCGATTTCATACATGTTATGCACCAAACATGATATATATGACCGATACCAATGAAATTCAGAATGTGTGGCGGAATTTGGTTACAATAATAAATGTGACAAATTAATTGGAAATTAGTTATGATTTCACATATTGGACGCACCAATTTCAATGAAATATATATTATATTTAAATCGGATCAGATTGGGACATGATTTTTATAAGAACCATTGACCCACAACGCCTTAGGCTAACACTAAAAACCAACACAAAAATTGATTTGAAATACTCTTATTACGGCGAAGTATGTTGCTATCTCGAATTCACTAATTGAAATGATAGAAATGACACTCAAATTCAAAAGATTGCAGTTTACTGCACGCTTGGTATTGCTATAAAATAAATAAATCCGAAGGACAAACCCTTCTTGTATGTATGTCATGTTACTGCTTTTCTAATGGTTTTGGTTATTTACGCATTAAAATGGTGCAATATTTTTTTTAAATTTTTAATTTGTTTTTTTTTTTTTTTTTTTTTTTAACCAACATATATTCGTAAATAAAATTTTGAATGCATATAAAATCAAAAGGGGTAGCGAAGCGCACCGGGTTCAGCTAGTTTGTATATAAATATGAATAAATAAAGATTTTTAAACACAGGATTCTTCCTATCGCCACGTTTTTATACCCTCCACCATACATAGTATGGAGGGTATATTAAGTTCATCATTCCGTTTGTAACTCATCGAAATAATCATTTTAGACCCAACAAAGTATATATATTCTTGATCAGCGTAAAATTCTAAGACGATTTAGCCATGTCCGTCCGTCGGTCCGTCTGTCCGTCTGTTGTAATCACGCTAAACGAATTAATATAGGAAGCAAAAATTTTACACAGATCCCTCTTTTGTCTGCAGGCAGGTCAAGTTCGAAGATGGGCTATATCGGTCCACGATATCGTATAGCCCCCATATAACGGTACCCCCCGATATTCGGAATTTTGATGATTTTAGCCACATTTTCTAATGGAATGATCTGAAAATCCACACAAGGAGTTCGGTATATTGATGATTTCAGCCACATTTTTCAATGGAATTGACTGAAACTCCTCGTGTGAGTTCATTGTGAGTACTTTATCCTTTGGAAGAGAATTATCTATATAGGTCTACGATATCGTTAGCCCCCTATATAACGGTACGCCCGATATTCGGTATTTTGATGATTTTAGTTACATTTTTCAACGGAATTGTCTGAAATTGTACACAAGAGGTTCTTTGTGAGCAGTTTACATATATAGGTTAACCATATCGAATATCCCCCTTATACCCCGGGTTTTCGGTATTTTGATGATTTTAGCCATATTTTCCTATGGTATTGTCTGAAAATCCACACAAGGAGTTCTTTGTGCGCACTTTAACACCTGAAAAGTAATTGTCTAGATTTTAACAGATTTTTTAATGGATTTTATTTTTTGAAAATTATCTAATTCTTTCCAAATGGTGGAGGGTATTCAAAGTTCGGCCTGTTAAAGCTATTTGTTAATGTTTCACTCACTAAAATCCGTTAATTAATCATTCGAAACGTCAATATGGGTGTATGTGAATAATATCCCATATCCTTCGTACCAAAACACACAACCCCCTTTTACACATTTTTACTACAAACCTAAATAATGAATGCACATTGATGAATAATTCCCGAAAAATATTGTTTAGACTTTGTATGCCAGGCTTCATATTTGTGAAATCCTTTGTTTGCACATATTTCAAAACATATTTGCTGTATAACCGAACTCTTTCAATGGCCTGTCGAAGGACAATAGTAAGGAGGGTGTGTAGGTAGCTGCATAGGTAGGCAGAAATAAATGAAAGTTTTGTTTCATTGAAGGCTTTATGCATTTTCTGCGTGAAAGTCAATTGTTCCACCTCTTTTATGGAATTCTTTTGTAAGTCATTTATAATTGATTTTAGTATAAGAACTCGTAATACATTGTTCGGTTTTGAGCGGTAAACGGAACTATGGTACTATGGTTTAGTACTAGTTAAGGTAAGTGAATGAAGCTGCTGAATCATTAATCATATCAATACATTTTATTGTCATCACTGATATATGAATATGAGAGTGTAAGAGATGGGTTTTGCCATATTTTCTTTGAAACAAAAATTGTGGAGGTCATTGTTGATATATTATGTGAGGAAAATTCTTTTCCGATGGGATAAAAGTAAAGATTTTTTCTTGAAAAGTTTTGAGAATAAATTATTTTGTGTAGGACTTAAAACCAAAAGTTATTTATGGTTAAGGTTTGTTGGAAGTTCCTACCATAAAATTACAAATTGTGCGAAAAGTTTTACAACTGGTACTTTTTATACCATCCACCATAGTATGGAGGGTATATTAACTTTGTCATTCCGTTTGTAACACCTCGAAATATACATTTAAGACCCCACAAATTCGTCTGTGGAAATCACCCTAGCTACCGAAGGAAACGAAGTAGGTTGATATAATTTTACTCAAATGCATATTATGTCTGCCGGATTTTTATACCCTACACCACAAGGTGGTCAGGGTATTATGTCTTTGTGCATTTGTTTGTAACAGGCAAAAGGAAACGAGATAGACCCATAGTTCCTCTTGATGATCTGCATAGAATCACATTCTGAGTCGATTTATGAATGTCCGTCCGTCCGTCTGTCCATGTATTTTTGTAAACAAAGTACAGTTCGCATTTATTGCCCTATTTGGCCCAAGGACGAACCCTATTGAAATTGGAGATAATCGGTCAAAATTTAGATATAGCTCCCATATATATCTTCATCCGATTTGTCTTTTATTGTGTATCATTACACGTCAGTCCGAATCGTATGGAATTTTGCAGGCAATCAGATTGGACCTGAAAATAAGTATGCCAAATTTGATCGAAATCGGTTCAGATATAGCTATAGCTCCCATATATATTGTTCATCCGATTTGTTATTTTTGTCTTCCGCAGCCGTAATATGCACTCTGTAACAACAATATTTGGTGAAATATATCGAATACAGCTCAGAAATACATTTGTTAAATTTTATCGAGATCGGTTCAGATTTGGATATAGCTCCCATATATAACTTCGCCCGATTTACTTTTGATTGTGCACCAAACGTCTAAAATTTGTCCAAATTGGATGAAATTTGGCACTTACGACCGAATTGAGTCTAGAAGCTAGTACGTCAAATCTGGTGAAGATCGGTTCAGATATAGCTATAGCTCCCATATATACTGTTCATCCGATTTGTCATATTTGTTACCCACAGCCATAATATGCACTCCGTAAAAACGATATTCAGGGAAATATATCAAATACAGCTCAGAAATATCTTTGCCAAATTTTATCGAGATCGGTTCCGATTTGGATATAGCTCCCATATATATTTTTATCCGATTTCAAATTAATTGTACGCCAAATGGGCAATACAAGTCCGAATTTAAAAGATACAAATGCTTCGGCATATTTAGTCCTTTGAACTTTAAATTATAATCATAGCGTGTATGATTGAATTCCCCCATAAAAATTTTTAATTGTTATGCGGAGCTCTACTAAATTAGCAAAGTGGTGTAGGGTATCATAAAGTCGGCCCCACCCGACTTTAAGACTTTCTTTACTGGTTGGTATTGAAAATGGGTCATGTAGGTCCACGTTTTGGTATAGTATATAACGGTACCAGCCTATATTCGGTATTTTCGTTATTTAAGCGACATTATTCACTGGAAATTTTTCAAATTTGGTATTTAAAGTTCGTAATGGATACTACATCCCATGAGAAAAAATTGTCTGTGAAGGTCTTCGTTTAGCCCCTAATATAACGGCTACATTGGGTATTTTAATATTTTAAAGTAATTTTTAACGGATTTTTTTTTTTTTTTTTTTTTTTTTGAAAATTGCCCATTTGTTCCAAATACTGGAGAGAATTCAAAGTTCGGCCTGGTCGAACTTACAGCTTTTTTACATGTTGGTTTTACGTCAATTGGAAAAATAGAGAAGTCGTAAAGTCTATATTTTCAATGATATACGTAATGGTGTACACGAAGGATTTTCGAAATTTTCTATATATAAAGTACAAAGAGTAGATTTGTGATTTTTGCATTCGTAGAGAAATGCATATGTGAATTATAGGTATGAGAACATATCTTTTCTTGTTAACATAAACGATATACGTCGTACTATCATGATAATATGAAGATCTTCAAAAGTCCTTCTAACAAAACTACATAAAGAATCCTGAAAAACATGCAAACCAAGGTACTGAGGACAAAGCCATTGTATTCCCTGTTGATAAACTTTCCTAAATTTTAATAATTCTTCTTTCCGAAACTACTAAAAATAACAACGATTACAGATCCGGTAATCCTTTAAACATATTGTCAAAAACTTAGCGTACCTCAAACTATATTGATATTATTTTACGACAAAAGTTGTTGTACATATTTGTTATTAAATATAATTCATATTTCTGCCAAAATTCTCTAGCAGTTTCTTTGGACCTAGGTTAAAATAAAAAATTGTTCCTTGGAATTAATTTCTTTACCAAGGATACAAGGCAAGCATTTCACTTGTCAAAAAACATCTACTACACACACATTCTTTCATATGTGCAACGTTAATTTTAACTACTTTACCACCATACGCATTGTCTTACCTTTGGGTTCTTCATTTAAACGGTCCTCTCTTTTTGGGGTAGTATATATTCTTTCATTCATTGCATAAGAGTTATTGGTTTGTCACGTTGACAAATTAATCTGTAGATGTTGCAAAATTCAAACAAAAAACTTTTGTACGTTTTTTCCACTTCGAAGGTGAATGGTGGGGTAGTGGGGCAAAAAGTGGAAAAGTTCTTTGCTTAAGTCATTGTTATTTACTTGGTGTTACAGAAAACAATTTTAGTGTCCTTTGATCTTATTTGTGTGGGAAACGTATGGGGAACGTATTTTCTTCGAATTTTTTTTCTTATTATCATCGTGGAATTTGTGAAAAAAGTGTTGTGTTTCAATGTATATTTTGTATCACTTCAATCAAAAGTGAGATATTGGCGGTGTGCAATATGCAGGAGAAAAACAAACCCCTATGGTGATATTTTTGTTTTGCGCTTTGCAGTAATATAAGTGGGTATAAACGTCCTTCGTAAAAATCCAGCATTTCTTTTAAGAGCTACATCAGAAGTTTATGCTGAGAAGTAATATGGTTCTGGTGGTGATGGTTACTGAAATTCATATAGATACAAAGAAAACTACCTTGTGGCAAAACAATTACACATAACATTTTTTAGGAAAAATTTAAAAACTGTTTAGGCAACTAGAATCTTGGGTATTTATCGGAAAAATCAAAAACCGTTGTTTATAAATATCACAGACCACATCCAAAGGCCAAGGACTAAGTCGGGCTAATATTCGAAAAAATCCCCTTTAGTGGGACAACACAAGTGGGACAGAATTGAATAATTTTAAAAATCTCTCTGTTCCATATAGCTTAGCTAAAAAAATTGGCTGTAGTCTGTCAAATTTATGATCGTCTAAACACTTTTTGATCTTTCCTAAAAAATATTTGATAGAGTGTTTATTAAAGTCTGTTGTAGTAGAATTCGCTTGTAAACTCGCTTGGGTTTGAGAAAAAAATGCGAGCAATATATATAAAGGTTCATGCACGTTTCTGTTTTGTTTCACTGTCAAACATCTTTAGTTTGTTCCAAAATTTAACCATGAGTCATCTTATAAACGAACAATGCTTGAAAATCCACTGGCTTCTTGTAAAAAGTAACATTTGGTATTACTCTTTATTAGAAAATGGACTTACACTTTTTTCTGTCTAAATAATACCATTTCAATTTAATTTTTTTTATGATTAACATTTTGTCTTTTTCTCTATATGTCTAGGTTTTATATAACAGTTTTTCTCCTTCGTTTGGAATCCACACCATCCTAACATCCAGCAATTCACTAAAATTGGTGTTTTTGTGGAAAATTCATTTTATTTTTTGGAATTTCTTTTCTTGGAATGTTTAGATGCTAAGTGTATGTAAAATTATAGTAGCATACATTTCAATAGCTACGGCACATACGCAAATTTATCATGCGGGGTATGATGCTCATGCTGCTCCATTCATTTATAAAAAATGAAAACATATCTCCAATGTGTGTAACAATTCCGGTAGAACTATAGCAACCCCAAAATAGTGACTGCCCGCAACTTCAATTTCTTGTAACACATTATTCTTTCATATGCCAGAAGTCAGATCATTTATTTTTCTTATGAAAACCCGAATATATATAATAGCAACAGAAAAGATGCCGGATGAGAAGAAAAAGAGCTACTAAACATAGGAAGCTGTCTTTGGGGGAATGGCTTTGGTCGAACATAATGAATCCTATCGGGATAGAAACTATTATTTCAATGAAAAACCCTTCAAGTATTGTATTCAAAGCAGAAGGGATGATGTAAGTTGATTAGAGTTTTAAGCTTCGGAATAGCTGTTGTAAAGTGTTAAAGATCTCTTACTTGTAAGGACTACAAATTAGAGTTCACCCTAGAGACAGCAAAAAGACGATATGTATTTAGGGGACGATGTCATGTTATGTTTACCCCAAAAAGATTGAAGCCGTATGGTAAAAACTTTTAAGCCCTGCATTAGATGTGCTTTGGCCCTTACAATCATAAAGTTGCAAGAAAGAGCACTTACTATGTAGTTTTCATGACTGAATGCAACCATAATCGCTAAAACTATGGATAATGGATTTCCCTCGATTGGTTTATATATTAACCTCACATATATATGCATGAAAAAGAAATATAAAACATATATGCGTATTTATTTCTTACATAAATAAGAGTACAACATTATCGAAAATTAAAGGTGACCATAGAGGTCAAGGTCCAACTGTCGATTTTTTCTATTTCGTAGTAAAAAGTGTTTTTAATTTCTAGGTTTTATTATACCCTACAACACTTTGTGTTGGGGGTATTATAAGTTTGATTGGGCCAAAGATGATTGGGCCGAGCTGAGTCGATCTAGCTATGTATGTCCGTCCGTCTGTCCATGTTAATTTGTAATCACTCTACAGGTCGTAATTGTGGCCCGATCCTCACGAAATTGAAAATGGAACTGGGGTTTATATCAGAATAGAATCCTATTTCTTTTAGAGAAGATCGCATGATATTTAGGGATTGAAATGGACCAAAAACTGAACAAATTCCTGATTTTGCAGTTGCTCTACAAGACCACTCGAAGCTGAAGTTAGCATGGAGCTAGAGCTTAGGGATGGGCAGAAGCCTTCCAATTTTGATGGCCATCGGGGAATATTTAGTGGTTGAAATAGACCATAGCATTTGTGATAAATAAAAATCAAAATTTCCATTAAACCGCGAATATTTTTAATGCGAAATCACAAATAGACGAACAGGTTAATTCTGACCGTTACCTAGATGCCGATAGTAAAAATATCAGATATATATAGCGAAATATATACAATGTATATATACAAAGGAATGGGATGTTATCTAGAATACTTATATCTCCAGAATGGCTGGAGCGATTTTGACAAATTTTGTCAATTTAAAATGCGCTCTTGGCATAAAAATATAAAATCTAAAAAAATCGCATAAAAAGATGCCAATAATGATGTTAATATAGATTTTGAAGTATTTTGTGACATTTTTTTATTTTTTCATATTTTTAATCGCAAGCAATTTTTTCAATTTGACTTATAATATTTTGTAATATTTTTTCACCTTACAATACAGGTTGGGGATATTATATAAGTATTGCAAATATGTCCGATCCTCAAGAAAATTTTCACAAGGGTAGGATTGGGCTCAGAAGGGCTAGGCCAATTGTTTTCAAAGATGTCCGCAATATATTAGGGGTTGAAATGGGCCAAGGACTAAAAATTTTAATGATTTTGCAGCCGTTATAAAGGTCACAGTAAAAAACCATTTTATTTTAACGATTTTATGTTTTGAAAATTACCAAATTCGTTCCAAATGGTGGAGCGTATTCAAAGTTCGGCCCGGTCGAACTTACTGCTTTTTAACACCGGAATTGTTTCAAATTTGGCACTTGAAGTTCGAAATGGATACTACAGCCTGAGACAGAAAATTGTCTGTACAAGTCCACGTCTTCGTATAGCCCCCATGTAATAGTACCTCCCAATATTAGGTATTGTGATGATTTTAGCGTCATTATTCACCGTAGTAGTTTCAAATTACGTATTTAGAGTTTGTAATGAGAACTACACTCTGTGACAGTACCTCCTTATATTCGGTATTTTGACGATTTTAGGTACAATATTCACCGAAATTGTTTGAGATGTCGTATTTGAAGTTCGTAATGGAAGCTACAGCCTGTGACAGAAAATTGTACGGTATTTTGATGATTTTGGCTACATTATTAACCGTTTATTATTAACTACATTATTCCTCGTTCGTAGATACCAGCAATTCATTGCCAGCAAACTTAAAAAAAAATGGGTAAAAGATGCATAAAGGTTAACAACGACGTTCTGTCGCTGTGAACATTTACTAGTTGTATATCTACATGTATGATACAGTGTATTATGTTTTACAATTACATAGCAAATTAAATGGAACTCTTTGTTTCACACAACTTCTTGATATGTGTATATACATATGTATATAGTCCCATATTTACTAGCTCTGTTACATGTTTAATAATTTAGGAAAAGTTTACCGCAACCTGGCTCTTATTTAGTTTCAAAAAATGGATGAAGCCATTTTTCGATGTTTTCATGTGGCTGGCTATATATTAAATTTGTAATAGGGGCTATGCACTAATATTATTAGAAAGTGTTTAAAAAAATTCCGATTTTAACTCCAACACCCTTGATATTAGCCAGTTGGTCACAATAAACTTGGTATCGAATATAGATATATTTGGAAGCTATATTCTAATCTGATCCGCCATTCCAGGAGGTTGTACTGCTGTTAAAAATGCTCTGCTCTTAGTGCCACATTTTTTTACACAATAAAAGTGGCCAGAGTATTGCAAAAGGCTTCCAAATGTTGTTCATTTACATGGCTGTTGTTCTAATTGTTACTGGTTTCTCTAAAAAGTTTCAGAGCGGAAGTTGTCACTTGTTGTGTTATGAAGAATCTGGTGGGCGCGGATGTTTGGTTGGTTTTGTCCTTATTGCAGTTTTTCGTGTTCTGTTGTTGCTTTTATGCTGATGATATTGACCTTTTTGATGATGTCTAAGGTGTGGCAGAGGCTGATATTTCTCGCTTGCCTTAGTTGTTCCGACAGCTGGTATTGCAGTAAAAATTTCCAATAGTGGGGATGTTGATGATGACATTGTCATTGTTGCTGGCTTAAGATAAAGTTAAATGTAGATGTTGTTTCTAGCTGTGTCGCGGAAATTTCAGTGGCTGTTGCAGATATCACTTCGTCGTCTCATTTGTTTCCCAATTTTTATACCCTCCACCATACTATGGAGGGTATATTAACTTTGTCATTCCGTTTGTAACTCCTCGAAATACTCATGTCAAACCCAACAAAGTATATATATTCTTGATCAGCGTAAAATTCTAAGTCGACTTAGCCATGTTTGTCTGTCTGTTGTAATCACGAACGAATTGAGATAGAAAGCTAAAATTTTGCACATGTGCTTATTTTTCCAGTAGGCGGGTTAAGTTCGTAAATAGGTCATGTAGGGCCACGTTTTCATATAGCCCCTATATAACGGTACCTCCCGATATTCGGTATTTTAATGATTTTAGCGACATTATTCACCGGAATTGTTTCAACTTTGGAATTTGAAGTTCGAAATGCATACTACAGCCTATGACAGAAAATTGTCTGTGGTGGTCCACGTCTTCGTACAGCCCCATATAACGGTACCTCCCAATATTCGGTATTTTGATGATTTTAGCGACAATATTCACCGGAATTGCTTCAAATTTAGTATTTGAGATTCGTAATGGCTACTACAGCCTATGACAGAAAATTGTCTATGGTGGTCCACGTCTTCGTACAGCCCCATATAACGGTACCTCCCAAACTTCGGTATTTTGATGATTTTAACGCCATTATTTAACGGAATTGTTTCAAATTACGTATTTAGAGTTCGTAATGGAAGCTACAGTCTGTGACAGAAAATTGTCTATGCAGGTACAGGTCTTTGTATAGGTCCTATATATTAGTACCTCCCTATATTCGGTAGGTACAATACCCACCGAAATTTTTTGAGATGCCGTATTTGACGTTCGTAATGGATGCTATAGGCTGTGACAGAAAGTTGTCTATGCTGGTCCATGTCTTCGCACAGCTCCGATATAACGGTACCTCCCTATATACTATATTTTGATGATTTTAGCTATATTATTCACCGTTTATTTCAAGTTTTGAATTTGAATATGGTAATGACTTATGACAAACAAGGTCCACGTTGAAGAGACCCCAATATAATGGCTATATTCGGTATTTTTAAAATTTTAACAGAATTTTTTAGGACTTTATTTTTTGAAAATTTCCATATTTTATTGATTTTAACGGGAGTCATGCATGTTTGTTTGTTTCCTTGGAAATTGTGGGAATTTTGGGAACTTTGGTAGCTTTGTTTTTTCATGGCATTGCTGCTGTTGTTGTGACTTCAATTGATGTAAAATTTCGTTTATTTTCGCTCTTATATGTATGTTATTATACTCTTGCTTTTATTATTGTGTTGTTGCCTTTGTTCTCCACTTTTGGCTGTTCGACTTTCCTTTCTGTTATCTGCTTTAAAAATTCAATCAAACTTTAAAAACACACATATCCTTGTTGTTGCAGATGTTTCATTGATTGATTATAATTTTTTTCGGAAAGAACAACAACTGACAAAAAGAAAATAAAATAAAATCTCTGAACAATAGGAAATATTTTTCCAATTGTTGGCAACTATTTCCTTTTGTATGACCCCCTTTTACTCACAAAATACCCTGAAGGGCATTGAACAAAGAGGAAGCAATTTCAACAATTCGAAGATAAATAAACTCTTTGCAGCACGCCTTTAATGGCCACCAGAGTTACCAGGGAAACAGGGAGAAGGCAGATGGCCGCAAAATGTTGCAATTGATAGTTGAATTAATCCACAAACAGTTGAGTTGCTCTTTTGATC
This sequence comes from Musca domestica, assembly GCF_030504385.1. NCBI lineage: Eukaryota > Metazoa > Arthropoda > Insecta > Diptera > Muscidae > Musca > Musca domestica. The sequence continues at coordinate 17,886,363 of NW_026712299.1, forward strand.
CATCAAATCCTCTTAAGAGCTTTACTACTAACAGCTTTGGTGCACCTACTGGCGGCCTGGTCGTTAATGTTGCACCTTTTAGCCACGAATTTTCGGTTACACAGGATATCTCCGGGCTTTTGTTTCCCCTTGAAAGGATATTAGTTATTTATGTTGGGTTGCAGCTGATTTTATTGTCTTGGAATTTGCATCAGTTACAGCAAAAACATCGTTATAGCTTTCTCTAGCACCAGAGGTAAAGACATTAAATTTGGTGAAAATCGGTTTAGATATAGCTATAAATGTCATTTGGATGCATTCGTAAAATACACTCCACAGAAATATTTGGTACCAGATATCTTGTCTTATCTATCGGCTCAGATTTGGATATAGTTTTTCCTTATTCCAATTTCAGGTTATTCTGCAAACAATATATGATATAAGCCTAAATGTAATAAATTTCGGAACGTATTTTTCCATTTGGTGAAACTCGGCTCCAATATATATTTTTTTAATATAATCCTCCTCGAAATGATATCACTGCATTTACATTTAGTGAAAATCGATTCAGAATTGGATATGCCTTCCATATATTAGTTCCTTCTGAAACCAAGTTATAATTGCTTTAAAGCCAAATAAAAAGTATTTTGTTACGGGAGCTCAATTAAATATGAATAGTGGTATAGAGTATCATATAGTCTGTCCCGTCCGACTTTTGACTTTTTTAATTGTTAAAAACAGTTTCCTGTGGTGTTGGAGTTATTTTTATTTAAAATTGGAAGGTATATTTTATTTAAAAGTCGCACACATAAAAAGTTGCAAATTTTCAAGAAAGAACATCTTCCACTGATATGAATAGCTGTCTTGGCAAATTTTATATTCAACGAAATTATTGAAATCGGGGGCACTTCCTTCCTTTTTTGTGAGGCGGGCCAATATTCCTGCCAATTGTTTTTAATTATATTTTAAATTACATATTTATAAAATTATTTATTATGCTTCATACCAATAGGACAATTCAAATATACTAGCCTCATATTGTGAACGCAATGGCCGGTATCTATGTTAAGTTCGCTTTCCTTTATTCAATAAATGAAGAAAATAGGTTACAGAGAACTTCGAGCACGTAAAATGTGAAAAAAGTTTCTTGCTATTTCCACTTCATGTTGGCCGTCATCTTTTTTTCCTTTTTCTCCTTTTCTTCAAAACAGTCCTTCAGCAAAAGTGGTAAGGACAAATTTTCGAAAACATAAAACTATGCTAGCTAGACAATTGCACTTGAATTTTGCTATTTTAGAATTATCAAAGGATGCAAAGGCTGAATACCAACAAGAAGTAGGACGAGATAAAAAATTAAAAAAAAAGATCGACAACAACAAAAACTATTAAATGGAATGTATTTTTAAAGATCTAAGTGGGTTTTAGCAGTCGTTGTATGAATTGTTGTTAGTTTCTAATGTGTCGAGGATCCGGCCAACCAACAATTGAAGAAAAAAAAAACACCCAACTCACAAAATGAAAACAGTGGTCGTTTGTGTGTTGCGTTTTTTTTTTATTGATAATCTGAATTTAATAAGTATAATATAGCCGACAAAAATTTTTTTGGGTATAATGAATTTGAAATACAAAACTAAAAAATAAGTATATTAAGCCATAATATAATAAAACTTTAATTGGATTTGTGACGGAATTATAAAAAAAAATACTATTCATTCTTTCTATGTTGTTGCATACCCTCCACCTTAATAAGAAAGGTATATTAACTTTGTTATTCCGTTTGAAACATCCCTAAATATTCGTCGTAGACCCAGTGAAGTATATATATATTCACGATCAGCATAAAATTTTAAGTCGATCTAACGATGTCCGTCTGTCTTTTGAAATCACGATACAGCCCACATTATTTGACGTAGAGCAGTACAATTTGTATTGTGTGTTGAATTGTTGTCATTGAAAATGAGATATATCAGTCCACGTTTTGGTATAGTCGCCATATAACGGTAGCTCCCGATATTCAATATTTTGATGATTTTTGCCACATTTTCCCACGAATTTGTCTAAAAATGAGTATTTGTAGGTCATAATAGGTTCTAGCTACTCTGACGAAACAGTGTATGTATAGGTCCACGTTTTTGTATAGCCCCTATATAACGGTACCTCCCGATATTCGGTATTTTGATGATTCTCGCCGCATTTTTTCACTGATTTGTCTAAAAAATGGTATTTGTAATTTATAATGCATTGTAGCTTCGGTGTCGGAAAATAGTATATATATAACGGTACCTCTCGTTGTTAGGTTTTTTCATCGTTTTTTGCCACATTTTTACGGATTTGTGTAAAAATTAGTCTTTGTAGGTCATAATGGGCTCTAGCGCGTGTAGCGAAATATTGTATGTATAGGTCCACGTTTTGGTGTAGCCCCATATAGCTGTACCTCCCGATATTCGATATTTTGATGATTTTTGCCACATTTTTCCACGGATTTGTCTAAAAACTGGCATTTGTAGTTCATGATGGGTTCTAGCCCGGTGACAGAACATTGAATATTAAGTTCCAGGCTTCATATAGCGCACATGTAACGATACCCACCGATATTCGCACATATTTGTTTCAAATTTGGTATTTTAGAAGATTTGATAGAGGTTCCCGTTTTTCTATGGCCCCATATAACGGCCTGACTCTCTTTAAGGTTTTTTTTTTTTTGACAAATCCAAAGTTTAAAGTGAAACACGCTTGAATTCAGATACGTTTATATAAAAATAATTCCTTTACCCTAAGTTGGAGGGTATTAAAAGTTTGGTCCAGACGAAATTAATGCTTTTCACTTGATTATATTTTTTCGGTTTATTTCGATTTCGAAATCAATATATTACAAGTGCAAATAATGTATTTACGTTTTTTATTCAGAGGGAATTTGTTACAGCCAAAATGTGCCACATCCGTTTCAGAACATTTCGAGCTGATCGAGCGGAATGTTGCACACGATAACTCCTGAAGCGAGTATCTGGTTTGACCCAAACTTGGTACATCTCAATATTATTATCAAAGTTCGATCGAGTTCGGATATGGTGGTCAATACAGTTCAAACATGGTGCGTGGTGCGAAAACCAAATTCGGCAGTTCACCACTTTCTGTCAAGCGAAGCAACTCTCTCTCTCTCTCTCTTTTGAGTCTATTTTCTTTCTGTTGCCGTGTAAGTTGTTGAACTTTTTGGAATTTCAATGGCTTTACCCCGAGCTCATTTTTCAATATTTGCCGAATGGAATATTGCGATTGCGTTTTCTTCCGTCCACTTCCTTGACGTCAGGCTACGCTACCAGTATCACGGTAACGAGCGATGGTACAAGATACAAAAGATTAATTCAGATTTAAAAGCTGGAGTGCTCTAACGATAGCCACTTGTATTTTCAGCCAAATATAAATAAATCACACTATCACGCTTGAATTTCATAGCTAATAACTTTTTTGCTGGAAAATCCTCACCAAAATGCTTTTTTATACCCTACACCACAAGGTGGCCAGGGTATTATGTCTTTGTGCATTTGTTTGTAACAGGCAAAAGGAAACGAGATAGACCATAGATCCTTTTGATGATCTGCATAGAATCACTTTCTGAGTTGTATTCCATGTATTCTTGTGAACAAAATGCAGGTCGCATTCATTATCCGGTTGAGATGAAATTTTCCAAACAACATTTGTTTGGCCCAAGGACGAACCCTATTGAAATTGGAGATAATCGGTAAAAATTTAGATATAGCTCCCATATATATCTTTGTCCGATTTGCCTTTTACTGTGCACCAAACTGTGTAATTAGGCCTGAAAATAAGTATGCTAAATTTGATCGAAATCGGTTCAGATATAGCTATAGCTCCCATATATATTGTTCATCCGTGGAGCTCAATTAAATTAGCAAAGTCGGTCAAAATCGGTCCCGACCGACTTTTGGACTGTCTTTACTGGTTACGCTTGTAAACAATATAATGAGCTGTCACTGGAACAATTTTAACAGCTGTCGGACGAGTTGCTTAGAAATGACAGCATAATGAATTTTCACAAACATCTATGAACGTTTGTGCATATTTGTAAATGCCATTGTGATCTATGGTAACTTTTACACTTTTGTGAAGATTAGAATTAACATTAAGTTGTGGCATTCGACATGTTGATGGTGTTGGTTACCAATAAAACTGAAAGAGCCGAAACACAGATAGTTTCATACTTCTACACACATATTAGTTGACACAATGCACATAACTATGCTCACATTCGTCTATGAGGTTTGACCCCTCTCTTTGACATGGAAATGAGTGTAAGTTTTTACACTCATGATGCTAATTTCAAGCAAGTGCATCCTGAAATCCATATCCTCTTACACCAGATACCATCATCATTTCATTGACGTCATCACTTGTGCTGGTCGCCTGTCTGACTGCCGGTCGTCCATGTTTGACAACGATGTTTGTAGCAAGTCAAAAACAGGATTCTTTCCTATCAAGAGTTCCTCTCTTCTCTTCATGGACCAAAGTATCCAGAAGATACCACACAACGACAAACAATTTGCATTTTCATTATAACTTTTCCTATGGCTATGACCATTATCTTCTAGCCTGATGAGAATGTGTTTTTTGTTTTCGAATTTTCACAAATTCCAATTTAGATAAATGCATTTTCAAAGTATTTTTGGTTATTCGGGTTGTTGTTGCTGCATTTTTGCACATCTTCAAGAAGCTAATTATGAGGTACGGATGGCATTTAGTAAAATTAGCAAAAGAGGTTACGTGTGTATAATGCAAGACTACTTTTAAGATATTTATGAATTGTTAGGCTTCATGTTGGACATTTGCTTAGATATTTTGTAAATTTGTTGGCTATGAATCATTGTATTTATTGTTATCTTAATAACTTATCTTAATATGGACTTATCTTAAAAATGTGTTATAATTTGTCGTAAAATATAAGTAAAAATGGTTTAATGTTAAAGAAACTTACCACTACTTATAACAGAATATCATCCAAATCGGTTCGGACCGAATTTAGCCTACAAGCATGTTCTTCAAATTTGGTGGAAATCGGTTCAGATATAACTATAGCTCCCATATATATGTTTCATCCGATTTTGGTGTTTAAGTCCCTTACATTCGTTATATGAACTCCACAAGATTGATATTTAGCATCAGATATCAGATACAGCCCAATGTTGCACTTCCAAGCGAATTCATTCAAGAAGTTAATACTTAAAATTTGGTGAAAATCGCTTCAGATATAGCTATAGCTCCCATATACATGTTTCATCCGATTTTGGTGTTCAAGTCCCTTACATTCGTAATATACACCCCATAATAATTGTATTTGGTACCAGATATTAAATTCAGCCTAGCAATACATGATTCAAATTTTATCAAGATCGGATCAGATTTTTGGTACACCAAATGGCTAATATCCAAATGGATTTTCGCACTTCAACTGAATTTAGTATAGAAGCAAGAATTTCAAATTTGCTCCCATATATATGTTTCATCCGATTTTGTGTTTAAATCTCTACCATAATCATATTCATGCACTCTACCATAATCATATTTTGTACCAGATATTTCGTAGAGCTCTGAAATGCCCAATATAAACCTTTCTATTACGAAAGCTCTACTAAATAGGCATAGTGGTGTAGGGTATTGTTAAAACATACATAAATATTTTTTTTTTATTGTTCTATAAACATACTTTAGATTTAATTACCAAAACAAACAATAAATACAAAAATCAAACACACCTACATATTTATAAGTTTTAAAAACTGCTTATACAGCATTATTATATCACATATTTGGACTATTTTATTGTTACAGTTAATTTTCTTTATTTTAGTTCATTGACCATTGGTTCATTCACTTTTGCAATGTTTTTAAGTTTCTTTAACACATTTATTTATTTTGCTTACATAGCATTTAATGTCTACTAGTAACCGACCTACATTACAATTAATTTATATCAGCATTTATCAATAGCATTTTTTAATTAATTATGTTAAGAAATTATGTATATAAAGACAGCCAGAAATAAAGAAAATTCAGTCGTCTTTTGTAGTGACTAAACTAAGAGTTTTAATTACTATCTAGGCGGCTTCCTTCAAGTTCATGTGCTTGGAAGGAAATTAATTTGGATACTAAGTGTCAGTTCAAATTTATGTGTTTGGATTGAATCGCACTAGATCCTACTATCATAACATTTTTTGGTGACCCCGACGTGATCGTTTACACACATCCTTTTGCCCCACAAGTGGTAAAGGATTTGAATCGTAAGACGTGATCGTTTACACACATCCTTTTGCCCCACAAGTGGTAAAGGATTTGAATCGTAAGACGTGATCCTGACGATAACTAAACCGAAACATTTTTTGGTGACGTTATCCACAAGGTGTGAGGACGTAACGCACGCGTACCAATTTCAAAAACCCCCTTTTGGAGCTCTGGAGGAAAACCAGGAGGAAATTGCCGGTAACTAATCATCATACAACAACTGCTGCTACTCGCTGATAAATCAACAAACAATAATGGCAAACGTTCAAGAGCTTATTTCTCAGCAAGAAGAAAGAGGCAGCAATTTCGAAAAATTCGTCTCTACTATAAAGAAGGCACCTCTTGAAAGGAGAACGGAAGAGTTCTACAAGAGCAAACTTGATGAACTAAGGCTGTTATGGCAGAATTTTGAGAAGGCAGAAAACAGAATTCGCGATGATCCATCATTGTCAGAGGATGATCCGTATATTGCTCGGAATCTATATAGAACGATTGGAGAGAAGTTCAGCTCAACAATGGAATATATAGACGCGGAAATAAAGAAACTGAGGTCAGCCAAAAGTAAGCCAGTTCCCACCTTGAGAGAGAAATCGACAGAAGTTGTCGCAGGAGACAAAATACCTTCCCGTGTTGATGGGCTTGTCAGAATGATAAATGCTCGAATGAGTGCCCTTAGTCGTCACTTGCAAGGCTTGGGCACAATCGAAGCGGAACAGCCGAAGCAATTTTATAGCATCAAAGAAGATACTATAAAAAAGCTATGGAATCAAATAACGGAGTTCTACGATGAAATATTGCAGCAGATTGAAGATCCATCGAAAATTGGATTAAGTCAAGAAAACTACGATATGCTGGAAGATTCGGTACAAGACAACTTAATAAAACTTGCAGTCTTGAAAGACAAATGCAGCGAAACCGTAACCATTGCACCTCAATTAGGGAGTGACATTATAGCACACAGTTCACTCCCACTACCAAAGGTAACAATTCCTCAATTCAATGGGGATTGTTTGAAGTGGCGTCAGTTCTATGAACTTTTCTTGGAGATGGTAGACAAACAGTCTCTTCCAAGTGTTCAAAAAATGTGGTATCTCAAAACCAATTTGTCTGGCGAGGCTGGCAAACTAATCAGTCATCTATCCTTGACAGAGGATAATTACAAAACGGCATGGATGTTGCTGCAAGAACGTTATAACAATAAGCGGGTTCTTGTTTCCACTCTAGTAGAACGGATTTTGAGTCAACCAAATGGAACTTCATCAACGGCCTCCATCAAGGCTCTGCATGACACTACAAAGGAATGCATGCTAGCCCTCAACAATCTTCAAATCGACACAACGTCTTGGGATGCTCTATTGATTCAATTGATCACAAAGAAATTGGATCACGCTCTGTACATACGATTCATGCAATCATAGGCGAATCCGAAGGAAGTTCCTACTATGAAAGAGCTGTTTTCATTTTTGGAACTTCAATTCGAATCAATGGAATCGATTGGAAAAGCGGCATCTACGCACAAGGGTTCAACCAAAACTGTTTCGTCCGTAACATCAGTGGAGGATCACAGGAGTTGTAAACTATGCAAGAACGACTCCCATCCAGTTTATCATTGTAAGAAGTTCTTGGCAATGACAGAAGGTGAGCGATTGAAATGGATACAGCAACATAAATTGTGTGTAAATTGTTTCAAATCGGACCATGCAGCAAAAACTTGTTTTTCTGGCAACTGCAAAATATGTAGTAATAAGCACAATACACTGCTACATTTGCCAAAAAAGTCTCAACCGTCGCCGAAGGCCTCAAATCAATCACCACCAACAAAAATCGATATCGCACCAGTTAACGTTACTGCAGTTTCTTCGGCATCAGCAGAAGATCAGAAAAATGTAATTCTAGCAACGGCTAGAGTCATCATCAAAGCGACTAACGGTATGTCAGGCGAATTTAGAGCGGTGTTAGACTCGGGTTCGCAAGTGAACATTGTGACGGAAAGACTCATACAAAAATTGTCACTTAGAACAACAGATGCCTCTTTATCTATTTCCGGAGTCGGAAGGATTCAGAAGAAGGCTTATCATCGGGTAAACATACAAATGTTATCAAGCAATTCTGAATTTTCCACAAATTTGGAAGCATTTGTTTTGCCCACAATTATACCTCCGCAACCAAATCATGATTTGGATATACAAAACTGGCAAATTCCCAAGAATATTAGATTAGCAGACCCTAATTTTAACGTTCAAGGAAAAATTGACATTTTACTCGGAGCTGAGTTTTACTTCAGTTTAATGCAACCAGGCACAATAAAACTAAATGGTCATCAACCCATACTCCAAAATACTGCGCTTGGCTGGATTGTAGGTGGTTTAGTTCAACAATCGTCAACGGACGACACATCAGCAGCGCTAACATGCGCAATTTTTAGTGAAACATCACTGGAACAAGCTATCGAAAAATTATGGAAACTTGAGGAAGTGGAATCAACTGAAAAGGTCATGTCTCCATTAGAAACCCTTTGCGAATCTCACTTCAATCAACATGTTAAGACGGATCAGAATGGTCGTTTCATCGTCAGCTTTCCGTTTCAAGAATCTCCAACAGCATTGGGGAAATCACATGCAATGGCTTATAACCGATTTATGAGCCTTGAACGCCGACTTCTACAGAAGGAAGATATCCGAAGTCAGTACATTAAATTTATGCGAGAATATGAACAATTAGGACACATGCAAAAGATTGACGTGTGTACCGTATCAAATCCTAAATATTTTATTCCGCATCATTGTGTTCTCAAGCCCGATAGTACAACAACAAAACTTAGGGTTGTATTTGACGCATCAGCGAAAACTTCATCAGGTCAATCGTTAAATGATCTAATGTATACAGGACCAATCGTACAAAGTGAATTGTTTTCTATTTTGCTGAGGTTTCGATTGCCAAAATTCGTCTTCACAACCGATATTGAAAAGATGTACAGGCAAATTTTAATGCATCCCGATGATCAAAGGTATCAGCTAATTATCTGGAGAGAGGATCCATCCCATCCAGTCAGTTATTACAAACTTAATACGGTCACATATGGGACACGTTCAGCACCGTATCTGGCTACAAAATGCTTACAAAAGATTGCAAACGAGAACATGGAGCGTTATCCATTAGGCTCACAAATGCTGAAAGATAATTTTTATATGGATGACGGTCTCGGCGGTGCAGATAGCCTAAGTACAGCTATTGAAATACAAAAGGAGTTAATAACAATCTTGAAACAACACGGCTTCATTCTAAGGAAATGGTCATCCAATACACCAAGATTGCTGAAGGACATACCACATAGCGATCGAGAAGTGAACCTGGATCTCAACGAATCACAAACAATAAAGACGTTGGGATTATATTGGATGCCGCAAGCAGATCAATTTTGTGTAAAAACGAACATTGATCATAATGAAATCATATCAAAACGAGTAGTTACGTCTGAACTAGCAAAATTATTTGATCCGCTTGGCCTACTTGCACCGATTGTGGTGAAGGCAAAAATATTTATTCAGCAGCTGTGGCAACATACATTAGATTGGGACGAAGCATTACCCGAAAAACTTTGTGCCACTTGGAAAACATTTCGAAGGGAATTGGAAGGTCTCAACAACTTTAAGATACCGCGACATGTATTCTGTGGAGAGATCCCGACGAAAACCCAGTTGCATGTGTTTGCCGATGCATCGGAAAGAGCTTTTGGCGCGGCTATTTATATTCGTTTTATTGGAAAAGATGGACGAGTCGTCGTACGTCTGATCTGTGCTAAATCCAGGGTAGCTCCTTTGAAAAAACAAACTCTACCACGATTAGAGCTATGTGCCGCAGTGGTAGCAGCTCAACTGGCTACCAGGGTGAAAAATGACCTAAGGCTTCAGAATAATCCGATGTTTTTTTGGACTGATTCTGAAATAGTACTCGCCTGGATAAAATCAAGGTCCAACGTATATAAGACTTTTGTGGCTAATAGGGTATCCACCATACAAAACTTAACATTGCCAGAACAATGGAACCACGTTAAGTCAAAAGAAAATCCTGCCGACATTTTATCCCGAGGACTCTCGCCAGCTGATCTTTCTAAATGCCGATTATGGTTTCATGGTCCAGTTTTTCTTCATGGAAAGGAAGAACTATGGCCGACCAAATTCTCTCCGCAGGAGGATATAACAAATAGCATGGAGTTAAAGACTGCAGCTACGACGTCAATAGTAACTTCTGACATGCATCTAATACATATGATCGAGCACAAAAATTCATTCAGGAAGTTACAAAGAATTTTGGCATACGTGCTTAGATTCACCAGCAATGCACGTATGCAAAAGGCACACCGGCCTCAACATATAGCAGTGTCTTCCAAGGAATTAGACGACTCCCTTCGTCGAATAATTCAAGCCGTACAATCATCTGAATTTGCAGCTGATATCAACGCGTTGAAGGCTGAAAAGCAGATTAATAAGCATAGCTCGCTATGCAGTTTATCACCGTTTTTGGATGATGAAGGCATTCTTCGGGTTGGTGGAAGGTTGGAGCATGCTATGCTACAAATGGATGCGAAACACCAAATGATATTGCCTTATAATGATCCTTTGGTGAAATTGCTATTTAAGACAGTTCATGAAGAAAATAAACATTGTGGAGCTCAAGCCTTGTTAAACGCAATAAGACAGCGATTCTGGCCAATAAAAGGCAAGATAACAGCAAGGTCTACCGTTCAAAGATGCATAAAATGTAATAGAGCGCGACCACAACTGTATCAACAAATAATGGGAAATTTACCAGCAACAAGGGTAGTTCCTGCTCGACCATTTATCAACTCTGGGGTCGACTACTGTGGGCCATTTTGGATCCATTACAAAGTCAGGGGCAAGCGACCAACAAAGGCTTATGTCGCTGTATTCTGCTGCTTTGCAACAAAGGCTGTTCATTTGGAGCTCGTATCGGACCTATCAACCGAATCATTCATTGGCGCTCTTAAACGATTTATAGCTCGCAGAGGTCACTGCCAAAATATATATTGCGATAACGCTACAAACTTTGTTGGAGCTAAAAATAGTTTAGAGGAATTATCTGAAACCTTATATTCGGACAAGGCGCAAGAACTACTTTTATCAGCTGCAAGTTCCAAGGGCATACAGTTCCATTTCATTCCACCAAGAGCTCCGCATTTCGGAGGCTTATGGGAAGCTGCAGTAAAGTCCGCAAAACGTCTCTTGGTCCGTAGTGTTTCAACGGAAACACTTACTCATGAAGAATTAGAGACAATAATAGTAGAAATCGAAGCTATTTTAAATTCGCGTCCGCTCACACCTCTTTCAAACGATCCAGATTGCCTTGATGCATTGACGCCGGGACATTTTCTAATCGGCGAAGCTCTAACTTCGCAGGTAGATAGTAGAGCAGAAACTTCGAAAACATCCAGGATAACACACTGGAAGTTAATTTCGCATATTAAGCACCAATTCTGGAAAAGGTGGTCGGAAGAGTACCTACAAGAACTCCAGCAACGTAACAAATGGAGGCAAAAGATGCCCAATCTTAGAAAAGGAGATATGGTCATTATAAAGGAAGACAATCTACCTCCAATGAAGTGGCCATTAGGGAGAGTTCTTAACGTATTTTTCGGTGATGACGGAGCTGTAAGAGTTGCTGAAATAAAAACCTCAACCGGGGTATTCAAGCGGGCCATCCATCGACTAGCACCACTGTTTCCAGAAGATCATGATAATGCTATAATTGACAAAGATACAACTCAAGAAAGCACAATTTCCCACAAGAAAAAATCGGTAACAGATGAACATGGAAGAGATGTCATTCCGGCAAAAAGAGTAAGAATTGCAAACAGTCCTATAATACTATCAGTATTATTAACATTGTTCCTAATACCTATGGTCCTGTGCAACAATTTGAAAGTTACACAATTTCACAATGATCCAGGATTGTATTTTGAAGGGTTAGGAACAATGAAATTGAATACAGCAGAATGGAAGATGTTAGTATATTATGACTTAAAGCCCTTCGTTTCGGAAATAGAGTCATTGGCATCCGGCTTACAAACGTTGCAGCAAATGTGCCATGTAATGCATCAGCATGAGATGTGTAACATTTTTGTAAACAACCTGAAGCAGACGAAAAATGAATTACTACAAGACAAAGAATTATTCATCAACAAACGTGTAAAAAGATCTCCATTCAACATAATTGGGAATATTGCGCACTCACTTTTTGGCGTTCTCGATACGGACTATGCGGAAGAAATGTCAAAAACTATCAACCAGGCAAAAGGCGAACAGGACCACATAATCAGTCTATTGAAAAATCAGACTTCAATAATTGATTCAACTATCAATGTTATAAAAAGAGATGAGATTAACACTCATCAAAAAATACGGGAGATTTTGAAAATGATTGACAAACACAATAACGATATAGCTGAAGAATCCGCCCAATTCAACAATTCTCAACTGTTTGGACTTCTATCAACGCATTTGATGTTATCCGCAATAAAGCTACAGAGAACACAGGCCGAAATCATTAATGTACTTACGGATACTCATCATGGAAAAATAAGTCCCCTGTTATTGGCTCCTCAACAATTGAAAGAAGAAATTAGTGTCATTAAGGCTAATCTTCCAATTTCACATGCGTTGCCAACATCAGGTGACAATTTGATTCAACTTTATAAGCTTATGAGTGTCAAAGGGGCAGTTACAAAACATGAAATTATTTTTGAAGTGAAGATACCCTTAGTTAACCAACAGTTTTTTGAGTTGTTCAAAATAGTTGCAGTTCCAACAATACAAAATGACACCTTAATCGCCATTCAACCAGAAACGGAATACATATCTACCGATGCACATAGAGAAGAATATATTCTTGTCAAATCAGAGGATATTTCAAGCTGCCTCAAACCAAACGATGATGAATATATTTGCAGAAATCAGCAGTCAAAGCTCAAGAAAAATGCACTTGTTAACCCTTGCGAGATCAATATCTTCAATAACCAATCAACTAGCAATTGCCGTCTTCACAAAATTACTGGAACAGCAGTTTGGAGTCAATTACATCATCAAAATAAATGGATCTTTGCTACTACAGCCGATATTGAATCTTCAATGGTATGCGGATCTGAAACCAACCTCATCATCATTAAAAATTCCGGAATAATGGAAATTGGTCCTACCTGCGTAATAAAAAACAAATTTGTTACGATACATGGACATTTTGCAGCTTCCAGTAGTTTACATACATCCTATGTAAGATTGAAAGGCATTCAATATATAAGTCGACAAAAGGAAATTGAAAAGGTTTCAACAAATACCAATACCACCTCTTACAAGATTCATCAAGAAGAATTGGATAATATACAAAAACAGTTGCATGAATCAACTCTAAAACACCTACCACAATTAATTCACTCATCAAATCAACATCATCAAGCAGTTAGCTACGCATCTTTAGCTTGCTGCATTCTTATTTTACTTGGCCTGCTGAGTTGGAGGATCCACACAAAATTTAAGAAGCCATCTCAATTCATACCTACACCAGCTATAAGATCTCATCAATCAACAATCGATGTTACAATGGAGTCATTCCCACATGCATCCAACCCAGGCGCAATCATTGAACAATGTCAACGCGGCGGAGAATGTTAAAACATACATAAATATTTTTTTTTTATTGTTCTATAAACATACTTTAGATTTAATTACCAAAACAAACAATAAATACAAAAATCAAACACACCTACATATTTATAAGTTTTAAAAACTGCTTATACAGCATTATTATATCACATATTTGGACTATTTTATTGTTACAGTTAATTTTCTTTATTTTAGTTCATTGACCATTGGTTCATTCACTTTTGCAATGTTTTTAAGTTTCTTTAACACATTTATTTATTTTGCTTACATAGCATTTAATGTCTACTAGTAACCGACCTACATTACAATTAATTTATATCAGCATTTATCAATAGCATTTTTTAATTAATTATGTTAAGAAATTATGTATATAAAGACAGCCAGAAATAAAGAAAATTCAGTCGTCTTTTGTAGTGACTAAACTAAGAGTTTTAATTACTATCTAGGCGGCTTCCTTCAAGTTCATGTGCTTGGAAGGAAATTAATTTGGATACTAAGTGTCAGTTCAAATTTATGTGTTTGGATTGAATCGCACTAGATCCTACTATCATAACAGGTATCATATAGTTGGCCCGCCCGAATTTTGAGCTTTCCTTACTGGTTTAAATATCGAAAAGGTTTTACGTGCTTCCGATTTGAGTGAAAAGTAGGGGTGTCTGATTTTAAGTGACTAGTATAAACACCTCCAGCACTTTAGAGCAAAGTAGTATTGAAACCTGAATATGTATTTTTTAATAATGACATTTGATTTACTTCATCATTTATACGACATTTAACACATTACGGAAAGTCACAGATTCTTTTAGCTAATAAAACATCGGTTATAAATTTATTATTAAATTCAGATCTATATTATAAAGTATATTCAATCTATAAAGAAAATGTAATTTTTCCATTTTCTTTCCTATCATCGTCCATAACTGAAAGGCATAAGTATGTT